>NW_024420192.1:1419361-1423494 GCF_014898765.1 Herpailurus yagouaroundi | reverse complement strand
ACCCACTTTCCCCTCCCTCCCACCCCCCATTAACCCTCAGTTCTCAGTATTTAAGAGTCTCTTATGGTTTGCCTCCTTCCCTCTCTGTAACTTTTTTCCCCCCCTTCCCCTCTCCCCTGGTCTTCTGTTGAGTTTCTCAGGACCCACATGTGAGTGAAAACATAGTATCTGTCTTTCTCTGCCTGACTTATCTCACTTAGCATAACACTCTCCATTTCCATCCACGTTGCTACAAAGGACCATATTTCATTCTTTCTCATTGCCGAGTACTATTCCATTGTATATATAAACCACATCTTCTTTATCCATTCGTCAGTTGATGGACATTTAAGCTCTTTCCATAATTTGTCTATTGTTGAAAGTGCTGCTACAAACATTGGGGTACAAGTGCCCCTATGCATCAGCACTCCTGTATCCCTTGGGCAAATTCCTAGCAGTGCTATTGCTGGCTCATAGGGTAGTTCTGTTTTTAAATTTTTGAGGATCCTCCACACTGTTTTCCAGAGCAGCTACACCAGTTTGCATTCCCACCAACAGTGCAAGAGGTTTCCCGTTTTTCCACATCCTCACCAGCATCTATAGTCTCCTGATTTGTTCGTTTTAGCCACTCTGACAGGTGTGAGGTGGTATCTCAGTGTGGTTTTGATTTGTATCTCCCTGATGAGGAGTGACATTGAGCATCTTTTCATGTGCCTGTTGGCCATCCGGATGTCTTTAGAGAAGTGTCTCTTCATGTTTTCTGCCCATTTCTTCACTGGATTATTTGTTTTTCGGGTGTGGAGTTTGGTGAGTTCTTTATGGATTTTGGATACTAGCCCTTTGTCTGATATGTCATTTGCAAATATCTTTTCCCATTCCATTGGTTGCCTTTTAGTTTTGTTGATTGTTTCCTTTGTAGTGCAGAAGCTTTTCTTCTTGATGAGGTCCCAATAGTTCATTTTTGCTTTTAATTCCCTTGCTTTTAGAGATGTGTTGAGTAAGAAATTGCTGCAGCTGAGGTCAAAAAGGGTTGTTTCCTGCTTTCTCCTCTAGGGTTTTGATGGTTTCTTGTCTCACATTCAGGTCCTTCATCCATTTTGATTTTATTTTTTGAATGGTGTAAGAAAGTGGTATAGTTTCATTGTTCTGCATGTTGCTGTCCAGTTCTCCCAGCACCATTTGTTAAAGAGACTGTCTTTTTTCCATTGGATACTCTTTCCTGCTTTGTCAAAGATTAGTTGGTCTTACATTTGTGGGTCCAATTCTGGGGTCTCTGTTCTATTTCATTGGTCTATGTGTCTGTTTTTGTGCCAATACCATGCTGTCTTCAGACTGCAACTTTTTAGTAGAGGCCAAAGTCTGATTGTGATGCCTCCAGCATTGGCTTTCTTCTTCAATATTACTTTGGCTATTCGGTGTTTTGTGGTTCCATACTAATTTTAGTATTGTTTGTTCTAGCTTTGAGAAGAATGCTGGTGCAGTTTTGATTGGGATTGCATTGAATGTGTAAAGATCAGAGCAGAAATAAAAAAAAACCCAGTAGAGCAGATCAATGAAACCAAGAATTGGTTTTATGAAAAAATAAACAGAATTGATAAACCTCTAGCCGGGCTTCTCAAAAAGAAGAGAAAGGACCCAAATAGATAAAATCACGAACGAAAATTGAATTATTACAACCAATCCCTCAGAAATACAAGCAATTATCAGGGAATACTATGAAACATTATATGCCAACAAAATGGACAACCTGGAAGAAATGGACAAATTCCTAAACACCCACACACTTTCAAAACTCAAATGGGAAGAAATAGAAAATTTGAACAGATCCATAAGTAGTGAAGAAAGTGAATTAGTTATCAAAATCTCCCAAAAATAAGAGTCCTGGACCAGATGACTTCCCTGGGGAATTCTACCAGACATTTAAAACAGACATAATACCTGTCCTTCTCAAGCTGTTCCAACAAATAGAAAGGGAAGGAAAACTTCCAGACTCATTCTGTGAAGCCAGCAGTACTTTGATTCCCTAACCAGACAGAGACCCAGCAAAAGAAGAGAACTACAGGCCAATAGCCCTGATGAATATGGATTCAGAAATTCTCAATAAGATACTAGCAAATCGAATTCAACTGCATATAATAAGAATTATTCACTATGATCAAGTAGGATTCATTCCTGGGCTACAAGGCTGGTTCAATATTTGCAAATCAGTCAGTGTGATACATCACATTAATAAAAGATAAGAACCATATGATCCTGTCAATTGATGCAGAAAAAGCTTTTGACGAAATACAGCTCCTTTCTTAATAAAAACCCTGGAGAAAGTCAGGATAGAAGGAACATACTTAAACATCATTAAAGCCATTTATAAAAAGCCCACAGCTAATATCATCCTCAGTGGGGAAAAACTGAGAGCTTTCCCCCTGAGATCAGGAAGACTACAGGAATATCAACTGTCACCACTGTTGTTTAATACAGTGTTGCAAGTGCTAGCATCAGCAATCAGATAACAAAAGGAAATCAAAGGCATTAAAATTGGCAAAGATGACATCAAACTTTCACTTTCGCAGATGACATGATACTACTCTGCATGGAAAACCTGACAGACTCCACCAAAAGTCTGCTAGAACTGATACATGAATTCAGCAAAGTTGGAGGGTACAAAATCAATGTACGGAAATCGGTTGCATTTTTATACACCAATAATGAAGCAACAGAAAGAGAGAGAAATAAAGAATCTGATCCCATTTACAATTGCACCAAGAGTCATAAAATACCAAGGAATGGTATCAAGATACCAAGAAATGGAAAAACATTCCGGGGTCATGGATTGGAAGAATAAATACTGTTAAAATGTCAATACTACCCAAAGCAGTCTACAAAACAGACTTAAATACAGAGAACAAACTGGTGGTTGTCATAAGGGTGGTGTGGGAAGGGATGGGTGAAATAGATAAAAGGGAATAAGAGTACCCTTAACTTGATTAGCACTAAGAAATGTATAGATTGTTGAATCATTATATTTTAAACCTTAATATAACATTGTATCTTAATTGTAGTTCAGTAAAAATAGTATGTGAAGAACATTGGAAATGATCACAAACACAAACAAGTTAAATATTGTTTCTAAAAAAATATAGATATTTTTCAGAATAAAATTGAATTTAAATGAAATTGAATCCCGATAGGACTCCCATTTTTACTGCCTTTTGATAGGGAAACAAACTCATTTTTTTTCTATGAAGAAATAAACTATTAATCACTCTTCATTGAAGTATTAAAAGTAAAATTATATCAGGAAAGCATTAAAGCCTCATATGATAGAATAAGGTTTTATTTATTTATTTTTTCAACGTTTTTTATTTATTTTTGGGACAGAGAGAGACAGAGCATGAACGGGGGAGGGGCAGAGAGAGAGGGAGACACAGAATCCGAAACAGGCGCCAGGCTCCGAGCCATTAGCCCAGAGCCTGAGGCGGGGATCGAACTCACGGACCGCGAGATCGTGACCTGGCTGATGTCGGACACCCAACCGACTGCGCCACCCAGGCGCCCCTAGAATAAGGTTTTAAAGGGTGTATATATAAAATAATTTTTCTGCATTCATTTTTGCTCCGTACAGAATCATTGCCCATTATCGTCTTTGTATTTTTTATTTTTCTAATATCTGCACATATCCTTGATGTCTAAAATAAAATTACCATAAAATAAAGTCATTTGCAAACATGATTGTTTTTTTTTTTTTCCTCATGGGGAAAAGTAAGAAAAAGGACAGACTGCTTTATCTCTTCTGAGGGAATTACTGTAAGAATGTACTATCTAAATGTTCTGATCAAATCAGAATATCACTATAATGATTGGTAGGTTTCAAAAATTGTGATAGTTTTCCTTTTTCTCCTCTTTGTAAGGATATATTTTCTGACCCCCTAATACTTGGTTATCTCTAACATTGTTCAGTTTTTCACCTCCCATTCAGCCTTTTCTATGATTGTTTCCCTTATAATAAGTAAACCTTCAGTTCATTATCATTTTGAATGCCTGAATACTGGATGTTGAGAGAGAAAGAGCATTCTCATGTACTTTCTATATTGTTATTGAGAGAGAATTTTTCACACCACTAAAATTTCTTATAGGTTATACATTTCTGTGGTGTGTGT
>NW_024420192.1:1402949-1418961 GCF_014898765.1 Herpailurus yagouaroundi | reverse complement strand
AAGGGTGGGTGATGGGTATTGAAGAGGGCACCTTTTGGGATGAGCACTGGGTGTTGTATGGAAACCAATTTGACAATAAATTTCACATATTAAAAAAAATAAAAAGAATTCAGTAGAAAATGTAGACAATGCACAGAACATAAGATAACTTAAAAATATTAATATCAGATCATGGAAAATAAAGCATTTCTAAAATAGGGGCAAATGCTATTAAGAAAAGTAAAGTGAGCCTTATATGGCGTGAGTTCCACATATGTTGTTAAATGAAAGAACAATGGAAAATCTATGCTGCCATTTGCAAGAAGGATGGGGAAAAAAGGAACAAAGAAACTCAGGGTGTTCTTAACATCTTAATCGACTTCATTTTACCTGTCCTCTTATCCACTTCCCCTTTGGCAACTACCAGTTTGTTCTTTAATTAAGAGGTAGAGACTTCCAGTTCTAAAATAAATAAGTCACAGAAATGAAAAGTACAGCATAATACAGTCAATAATATTATAAAATGCCTTATGGTAACAAATGGTGACCACATTTACCATGGCCAGCATTGAGTAGTGTATACAATTATCAAATTACTATGTCATACACGTGAAAGTAATATGACATTGTATGCCAATTATATTATAAAAACTTGCAAAATACAGGGCTCCTAGGTGGCTCATCTGGTTAAGCTTCCGACTCTTGATTTCAGCTGAGGTCATGATCTCAAATTCCTGAGCTTGAGCCCTGCATTAGGCTCCATGCCATGGACCCTGCTTAAGATTCTCTGTTTCCCTCTCCCTCTGCCCCTCTACGACTCATCCTCTCAGATAGATAGATAGATAGATAGATAGATAGATAGATAGATACAAATTGCAAAAAAAAAAAAAATCTTAAATTGCTCTGAGAAAAATTTAATATCTAATGATTCATAATCTTTTGAGTGGCTTAGAGGTATGATCATGGATATTATTATTATAAGAAGGCTATTCAGAAGTGTCTAATAGTCTGATTAATATAAAATATACTAAGGCCTTTATTTTTTGTGTTTCAATGCCAAATAAACTCTTGGGAAAAAAAAAAAACTCTCAGGCAACATAAACTGAAACCAAAGAAATTGACTACTTATAGAGTGGGGAGAGAAAGGGGTAAAAGAGATAGGAAATGGAACATGACTCTCCTGATTATACTTTTTTATATATATTTTTTGTAGTTCGAGTTTTGATTTAAATTCCACATAGTTAACATACAGTGTAATAATTAGTTTCAGGAGTAGAATTTAGTAATTCATCATTTACATACAAGGTATGCTCACCACAAGTGCTCTCCTTAATACCTATCACCCATTTAACGCAAACCCTCGCCCATATCCCCTCCAACATCTCTGTTCTCTTTAGTTAAGTCTGTTTTATGGTTTGCCTCTCTTTTTCCCCCTATGTTCATCTGTTTTTTTCTTAAATTCCACATGTGAGTGAAATCATAAGGTATATGCCTTTCTGACTTATTTTGCTTACCATAATACTTTCTAAATCCATCTGTATCATAGCAAATGGCAAGGTTTTATTTGTTTTGATGGCTGAGTAATACTGGTGTGTGTTTGTGTATACATATATACCACATCTTCTTTATCCATTCATCAGTCGATGGACATTGGGGTTCTTTCCATAATTTGCCTATTGTTGATAATGCTACTATAAATAGCATCAGGGTGCATGTATCCCTTTGAACCAGTATTTTTGTATATTTTGGATGAAAACCTAGTAGTGCAATTGCTGGGTCATAGGATATTTCTATTTTTAACTTTTTAAGCAACCTCCATACTGTTTTCCATAGCAGCTACACCAATTGCATTCCCACCAACAGTGTAAGAGTGTACCCCTTTCTCCACATCCTTGCCAACACCAGTTGTTTTAGCCATTCTGACACGCGTGAGGTGATACCTCATTATAGGTTTGATTTGTATTTCCCTGATGGGGTTGAGCATCTTTTCATGTTTCTGTAGGCCATCTATACATCTTTGGAGAAAAGTCTCTTCATGTCTTTTTTGCCCATTTTTTAACTGGATTATTTGTTTTTTGGTTGTTAAGTTTGATAAGTTCTTTATACATTTTGGATACTAACCCCTTCTCAGATATGTCATTTGAAAATATCTTCTCCAGGGGCGCCTGGGTGGCGCAGTCGGTTAAGCGTCCGACTTCAGCCAGGTCACGATCTCGCGGTCCGGGAGTTCGAGCCCCGCGTCGGGCTCTGGGTTGATGGCTCAGAGCCTGGAGCCTGTTTCCGATTCTGTGTCTCCCTCTCTCTCTGCCCCTCCCCCCGTTCATGCTCTGTCTCTCTCTGTCCCAAAAATAAATAAACGTTGAAAAAAAAAAAAGAAAAAAAAAAAAAAAGAAAATATCTTCTCCAATTCCAAAGGTTGCCTTTTATATTGTTTCCTTTACTGTGCAAAAGCCTTTTATCTTGGTGAAGCCCCAATAGTTTACTTTTGGGGTTTTTTTTCCCCTTGCCTCAAGGAGACATATCTAGTAAGAAGTTGCTATGGCTGATGTCAAAGAGGTTAACTTTCTGTGTTCTCCTCTGGGATTTTGATGGTTTCCTGTCTCACATTTAGGTCTTTCATCCACTTTGAATTTATTTTTGTGTATGCTGTAACAAAGTGGACCATTTTCATTCTTCATGTTGCTGTCCAATTTTCCCAGCATCTTTGTTGAAGAGACTGTCCTTTTTCCATTGTATATTTCTTGTTTTGTCAAAGGTGGTTGACCTTACAGTTGCCGGTCCATTTCTGGGTTTTCTATTGTGTTCCATTGATGTATGTGTCTGGTTTTGGGCCAGTAACATCCTGTTCTGATCACTGCTGTTTTGTAATATAACTTGACGTTCAGAATTTTGATGCCTCCAACATTGTTTTTCTTTTTCAAGGTTGCTTTGGCTATTTGGGATATTTTATGTTTCCATACAGATTTTAGGTTTCTTGTTTTAGCTCTGTGAAAAATGGTGCTGATATTTTGATAGGGACTAAATTAAATGTGTAGATTGCTTTGTGTAGTATAGACATTTTAACAGTATTTGTCCTTTCAGTCCTTGAGCATGGAATGTCTTTCCATTTGTTGGTGTCATCTTCAATTTCTTTCATCAGTGTTTTACAGTTTTCAGGGTATAGATCTTTTGCTTCTTTGGTTAGATTTATTCCTATGTATCCTATGGGTTTTGGTGCCATTGTAAATTGGATTGATATCCTTGATTTCTTTTCTCTGGTACTTCATTATTGGTGTGTAGAAATGCAACAGATTCCTGTACCTTGATTTTTTTATTCTATGACTTGACTGAATTGGTGTATCAGTTTTAGCAATTTTTTGGTGGAGTCTTTTGTGTTTTCTGCAAGTATCATGTCATCTGAAAATAGTGAAAGTTTGACTTGTTCTTTGTCATGTTGGATGCACTTTATTTCCTTTTCTTGTCTGTTTGCTGAGACTAGGACTTCCAAGTATTATGTTAATAGTATGTTAGTAGTATTGGTGTCGACATCCCCATCTTGTTTCTGAATATAGAAGAAAAGCTCTCAGTTGTTCCCCATTGAAGATGACATTAGCTGTGGGGTTTGTGTGTATGGCCTTTTTGATGTTGAGGTATGTTCCCTCTATCCCTCCTTTGTTGAGGGTTTTTATCAAGAATGAATGCTGTACTTTGTCAAATGTTTTTCTGTAGCTGTTGAGAGGATCATATGGTTCTTATCATTTATTTTATTAATGTGGTGTATCACATTGACTGATTTGGGAATACTGAGCCATGCTTGCACCCAGGAATAAATCCCACATGATCATGGTGAATGATTCTTTTAATGTGCCAGTGAATTCAATTTGCTAGCATTTTGTTGAGGATTTTGGCATCCATGTTCATCAGGGATATTAGCCTATAGTTCTCTTTTTTAGTTGAGACTTTGGTTTTAGAATCAGTGTAATGCTGGCCTCATAGAATGAATTTGGAAGTTTTCCTTCTATTTCTACTTTTTGGAATAGTTTATGAAGAATAAGTATGAACTCTTGTTTAAAGGTTTGGTACGTTTCCCCTGTGAAACCATCTGACCATGGACTTTAGTCTGTTGGGGTATTTTGATTACTGATACAATTTCTTTGCTGGTTATCAGTCTGTGCAAGTTTTCTATTTGTTCCTGTTTCAGTTTTGATAGTTTATATGTTTCTAGGAACTTACCCATTTCTTCCAGACTGCCCAATTTGATGCCATAAAATTTTTCATAATATTATCTTATAATTGTATTTCTGTGGTGTTGGTTGTGATTTCTCCTCCCTCACTTGTGATTTTATTCACTTGGGTCCTTTCATTTTCCTTTTTCATACATCTGGCTTGGGGGGGTTATCAATTTTATTATTTTTTTCAAAGAACCATCTCCTGGTTTCATTGATCTGATCTGCTGGTTTTTTGTTTCTGTATTATTTATTTCTGCTCTAATCACTATTATTTCCCTTCTTCTGCTGGCTTTATGCTTCATTTGTTGTTCTTTTTCTACCTCCTTTAGACACTGTAAGATAGGGTTGTTTATTTAAGATTTTTCTTGTTTCTTCGGGCACCTGGGTGGCTCATTCAGTTGAACATCAGACCCGACTACAGCTCCAGTCATGATCTCATGGTTCATGAGTTTGAGCCCAACATCAGGCTCTGTGCTGACAGCTTGGAGCCTGGAGCCTGCTTCAGAATCTGTGTCTCCCTCTCTCTCTCTGCCCCTCCCCTACTCACACTGTGTCTCTGTCTGTCTCTCCCTCTCTCAAAAATAAACAAACATTAAAAAAGATTTTTCTTGTTTCTTGATGTGAACCTGTATTGCTATATACTCCCTCTTATGACTGCTTTTGCTGCATCACAATGATTTTGGACTGCCGTGTTTCCATGTATATTTTTTATTTCTTCTTTTATTTCCTGGTTGACCCATTCATTGTTTAGTAGCATGTTGTTTTGCCTCCATGTATTTGTGGTTTTTGCAAATTTTTTCTTGTGGTTGACTTCAGCTTTTGTAATGTTGTGGTCAGAAAATACCCATAGTATGATGTGAATCCTTTTGTACTTGTTGAGGACTGATTTGTAACCTAGTATCTAATCTGTTCTGGAGAATGTCCCATGTGCACGTGAAATGACTGTGTATTCTGCTGCTTTAGGTTAAAATGTTTTGAATGTATGTTAAGTCCACCTGGTCCAGTGTGTCATTCAAAGCCATTTTTTCCTTGTTGATTTTCTGCTTAGATGATCTGTGCATTGTTGTAAGTGGGGTGTTAAAGTCCCCTGCTGTTATTTTATTATTATCCATGAGTTAGTTTGTGTTTGTTATTGTTTTATGTGTTTGGTTGCTTCTAAGTTGGGGGCATAAATATTTACAATTGTTAGATCTTCTTGTTGGATAGACACCTTTACTATGATATAATGCTGTTCTTCATCTCTTCTTACAGACTTTGGTTAAAAAAATCTAGTTTGATACAATTATTGCTACTCCGGCTTTCGTTTTTTAAATTTTTTTAATGTTTATTTTTAAGAGAGAGAGAGAGTACGAGCAGGGGAGGGACAGAGAGAGAGCAAGACAAAAAATCCAAATTAGGGTCCATGTTCTGAGCTCTCAGCACAGAGCCCAATGCAGGGCTTAAACTCACAAACTGTGAGATCATGACCTCAGCTGAAGTCTGACACATTATTAACCAGCTGAGCCACCCAGGAGCCCCTGGCTTTCTTTTGACATCCATTTGCATGATAAATGTTTTTCCATTCCCCTCACTTTCAGTCTGCAGATTTTAGTTCTAAATGATTCTCTTGCAGGCAGCATATAGAGGGGGCTTGGTTTTTTTTTTTTTTTATCCCTTCTAATACCCTGTGTCTTTTGATTGGAGCATTTAGTTCATTTTTATTCAAAGTAATTATTGATTTGAATTCATTGATAGATATGAATTATTGATATTAACTTTTTGTTGTTTCTGGAGATTTTTTCTTTTATAGCCTTTGTCACTTTGGCTCTTTCTTTCCACCCAAGGAGTCTCCTTTAATATTTCTTCCAGGGCTGGTTTAGTGGTCACACACTCCCTTAGTATTTGTTTGGGAAACTCTATATCTCTCCTTCTATTCTGAATGATAGCATTGCTGGATAGGGTATTCTTGTTCTCATTCAGCATGTTGAATATATCATGCCACTCCCTCTTTGCTTGCAGTTTCTGTGGAGAGATCTGCTGCTAACCTTATTTGTCTTCCCTTGTATATTAAGGACTTCTTTTTTCTTGCTGCTTTTAGGATTTTTTTCCTTATATTTTGGAAGTTTAAGTACAATATGTATTGTGGTTTGCCTGCTTTTGTTGATTTTGATGGAGTTCTCTGTGCCTCCTGGATTTGGAAGTCTGTTCTCCAGACTAGGGAAGTTTTCAGCTATAATTTCCTCAAATAACTCTTCTGCCTCCTTTTCTCTCTTCTTCTTCTGGGACTCCTATGATGTGAATGTTACTACATTTCAAGGAGTCACTGAGTTCCATAAGTCTACTTTTATGATCCAAGATTTTTCTTTCCCTCTTTTGATCAGGTTCCTTATTTTCCATAATTATATCTTCTGTATCATGTATTCATTCCAATGCTTCTTCCATCCTTGTGGTCATTGCATCAAGTCAGTTTCAAATCTCGATTATTATATTTTTCATTTTGGCCTGATTGGTTTTAAGCTCTTTTATCTCTGCCCTAAGGAACTCCCTGGTGTCTTCTATGTTGTCTGCTGGCTCTTTGTCCCTAGAGAGGCAATACCACCTCTCTCAGATGGCTCCAAGAAAGGGGAGTATCTCAGGAGATCTTCAGATCATTCCATTTGCCCCCAGGTTACCTGCCTGCCTTCTCTACAAGAGCACTGCCACATCTTCAGAGCTCTATACCAGCCACATCAAGGACCTCTAAAACTTCAGTCTTTGAGCCCCACTGGTTGAAAAACCTCACCAAAGTCAGCCCCTCATTTTCCCAGTCAGTGCCTTTGAGGAAGTATTTTCCTTGTGTGATCCCCTGTGCACTCCTCTCTCGACTCCACTCCACAGCACTTGAAACTCATTTCTCCAACAAACCACATCTCCACACCTCCTACCTTCTACAGTGTGGGCTTCTCTTTCCCTCTGGTTGTACATTTTGTTTTGTCAATCCTCAGATCAATTTCTTAGATATTCAGAATGATTTGATAGTTATTTAGCTATGTTTGAGGGACAAGGCAAGCCTATTGTCCTCCTACTACACTGCCATCTTAACTCCTTTTTTACATTATTTTTACTTTTGAACCATGGTAATGTTTTTATATACTTAAAATATTGAAACTCAACAAGGATTGGGAAATATAGGAAGTAATTACAAGCAGAAAAAAGTGAAACTAACTGCATAACAAATTCATAACATAAATATGCAAATGAAAAACAATCCAAATAACTGTTGGACACATCATTTTGATTATTTAACCTCAGTGGAACATAAGACAAAAATAACTCAAAATTTGAACCTAATAATAAGTGTTATTGGTATTGGTATAGGAGTAGCCATTTTGAAACTATTTTGTGTATATTTTAAGACTGAGCTTGTGAGTAAATATATTGATGTTGTTAGAAAACAGTGGTCTTACTTGGGAGAAGAGTACAAATAGGGAATGAGAGAAGAGGAGCATCCTTGTAATGTTATACTGGAGCAGAATTATCAACATGAATTCAAGATGATGATAAAATTCCTAACTGTTCAGTGAAAAGGCCTAGAAAATAGGGGTGCCAGAGTGGTACAGTTGGTTGAACATATGACTCTTGATTTCAGCTCAGGTCATGATCCCAAGGTCATGGGATTGAACCCCACATCAGGTTCAACTGTATGTAATCCATGGGGTGTTTTGTACCAGTGAAGTGGTCCACATATACCAAGGTTGAGAACTACATTCTTCATAATCCTAGGGAATTAAATAGCTGAACAAAACAGTTCTTTTTTAAACTGCCTAGCTAGCAATAAAAGAGCCTTAAATTAAACACTCAGATGTGGGAACAAATTTTAGTTATTTTGCTTAAGGGTGTATTTGTAAAGGTCCTATAACCAGGAGTACCAGTAAAAGTGACAAAATTCCTTTTGTCTCCCAGCATGTTTAACAGTAGCTGTCAAGAGACTAATTGTAGATAAGAGTTTGGAATCTATACCAAATCTGTGCAATGTTAAGTTTAATATCCATTGTTCACAAAAATAGCTACTGGAAGAAGTAAGCTTTTCTTGGAGAAATCTTTTTTACTTTAAAGTACACATAAGGATTTCAAGATACTGTTTTTAAGTCCCTGTAATAAATAACAGTGCTTTTGATTAAATATTTACCAATTATAATTGCCTTTAAATTTTTTTCACCTTCCTTCCCTTCAAAATGAAAAATGGAACATTAGAATTTTATTTTATTTTATTTTTTATTATCTGTATTTTTTAATATGAAATTGTCAAATTGCTTTAGAATTTTATTTCTTTTGAGTGAAGTGGTTTACAATATATAGGATTTCATAGTTTTTTGTTTGTTTTCTGGGCTAATAGCTTAACAGTGAAGAAAGCATTCGTACCTCATTTTTTCTACTTGTACTATGGATGAGGAATTGGGAGAGGTATTTTAACGAATACTAATCCTTCAAAATCCTTAGTTAGAAAGTACTGTGTATTTTCAGTTATTATGCTAGTTATATGACCTTTTTCTATGTTTCTCTTGCTTTTGGTTTTTAGGGTAAGATAGCTGAACGTGGTACCCACCATGGTTTGCTTGGTAACCCTGGCAGTATCTATTCAGAAATGTGGCACACACAGAGCAGTCGTGTACAGAACCATGATAACCCCAAATGGGATGCAAAGGAAGAAAATATGTCCAAAGAGGAGGAAAGGAAGAAACTACAAGAAGAAATTGTCAACAGTGTAAAAGGCTGTGGAAACTGTTCCTGCTAAGGTGCATGAGACATTTTTTTGACACATTTGCACTGAAGCAGAATTGTTTTGTTAAAAAAAATCCTACATTCCCATTTTCTATAATTGTTCATTTAGATAAGATTTATTTGAAAAGGAATTTGAGTTTTACATCTTTTACAATCTGTTTAATGTGACATCTATATTTATTCCAAGATTATTTCCTTGTTACTGCCTTAGTTGTACCCAAAACATAGTTTTTGTTACTATTTGACTTTACCCCATTTCCATTTTTTGTGGCCTAATAGCCATTTGATACCCATAACCAGATGAATTATATTGGCTTCCAAATTTTTGTAGTTTTTTAAATCTCCTTTATGCTGATAATTTAGATGGAAATTATCAATTTCTTAAACAACAAAAGAGGGTAGTTTCTCTGCCTCCCTCCCCACTGAAATACTACAATTATAGAAAGGGTGTTTTTAAAAGTATTTGCCACTGGGTATCTTTTGGAAGAAAAACCTTCCTTAATTCTCATGTATGTGTGTAGAATGTTCTTCATCATTAACTGGCATTCCTAGTCATGGGAATTTTATTTTTTCATCAAAATGAGGCATTGATTTTGTTTTGAACCAAAATTTATACCATTCTCTTTAAATACTTAAAACCCTGATGTAACTTGAGAGTTGTCATCCTGGGAATATCTAAAAAGCTTAGGAAGTTAATTGCCTTTTTTATTTCCATCTTAACTATAGTGCTTTTGCTGTCTAAAGTTATACAAACAAAAAACTAAATGGAATGTATGCATGCACATATGTGTGTGTGTGTGCACATGCTCACACATGTAGATAAAGCAACAACCACTTAAAAATTATTAATGACCTTTAGGTAAGTAGGAGAAGATTTATGTATATGTACTCTAGGTGATCAGGACTTGAATCTGTGTTGACAGTTCAGAATTTATTACAAGATTTTTCCCTTCCTTTTTCAGTAATGTAATGAGTTCCTTTAAGTGTGACATAACAAGGAAGAACCCAAACAAAATAATCAAGTTTTACCTGCTAGAAGTAATGAATAAAATGTTGGTAAATATGCACTTAGAAGCTCCTCTGTTTTCCAATTTGAATAGCTTCTTTTATTTTTGAAGAAGCTATTATCTGTTCATAGGATTAGAGGTGTCTCTAGACCATTGGATCATGTGGTCATTAACCAGTATTAATGAAAACTTGAATTACCTGAAAAACACAGTTATTGTAAGGGCAATTAAATAAATCTTAAATATTTTTCTCTTAACTTCATCATATTAAGATGGTTCTATACAGTGAAATAATAGACAAAATGAAAGAAAACCTTCCTAGGATGATTCACTAAGAAACATCAAGAAAAGGGGCATTTATTATAGCATAATAACTTTACATTACAATATTGTATATTCATAATTTTACATTACAATACATATTCACATAAGACATTATAAAGTATAAATTTTTAAATCAGTGTTGAAACTATTTTTTAATGGATTGAAATGAATAATCTACAGTTTTAGAATATGGGCTCTAAAAATGGAGCAAGATGATAGGGTTTTATTCCTTATATTTCTTTTTTTTAAAGATTATATATTTTCTTCCTAAGGGAATCCCAGCTTACAACAATTAAGCTGAAACTAGGGAAATTTGGGAATCATAGAAAGGGAACCATAGAAATCATTTGAGCCAAATGCCTTCCTGAAGGTTTTTAACATAGAAATATCTTGGTGAGCAGATAAGCTGATTTGGAAATTATTGAACAGTTCATGTCTAAGGGTCAGCTGTGAGAACCAGAAAGAGGCCTTGGCATTTGGACAAACTGAAAGTATGCATTTACGTTTCCTCTACAGGGATCTGCATCTGTAATACACCTTAAGATAAATATTTTGCCTTTTCCCTTTAGCTGTTGACAATGATTGGTTTGCACAGATGGTTAGTTTAAAAATAAGTTTTGCTTTAAGGGCAAGATATTTAAAGATTTATGATTACTTGGTTCTGGCTCACTTTGTCCATATTGCCATCTTGCTCTCATTCTTCCTAATTGCTGGATGTGTCCATGAGTGGCAACTTTTGCCAATATATATTCATAATTTATATATACCTTGTAGCTTTATCATAGGATATTCTGTTTTGGATTAGTAGTTGAAAGCTTTGAAATATATTTGCATTGGCAGTTTTCTTAAATTATATAAAATCCTTTCTCCCCCTGCTTTGAGTATATAGATTTTGAATATAAACTATACTAAATGACAAGATTAAGTCAAATAAACAGGTTAAAACTGATTAGTAAGACAAAACTACTCAGAAAGAGAGGCTCTTTATCACAGTTTTATTGTTATAACAATTTGTGCAGATAATTATTACTAAATAAACTATGTCTTTGTGACTAGAAATGGGTGGCCCAATGAAGCAACTCTTTTCTGTGGTGCATAGGGAGAACTGACATTTTGTCATTCACACATTCGAAATAAGTATGGATAATTAATAGACACTCTTGGGGGTATGGCCTTAGAGCCTTATGCAGAAGGTGACAACTTGGACTTGTCTCAGAGAGAAAGTAATTGCAGAATTCATAATATGGGTAAAATGGTAGTAAATTGTAGTGCTTTCACTTAGCATTAAGCTGTCATATTTTTGATGACCAATCAGTGAAAGGCAACTTTCCGTTGCCCCAAGTTTTTCAGTTCTAATGGTTAGAAAGGAAACCTTTGGGGTGAAGAAATTTCTTGACTGTAAAGCATGCATTAAGGTAACATTTTGATTAAAGTTGGAAATGAAGTGCATGTTTTAATTAAAAACAAGCAGGAACAGTTTTGGTTTAAAAAACACAGTGGATTATTTTATTATTTCCTATTCTCACACAGCTACAGAAGAATGTTTTTTTCACTGATTACTTTCTATTCCATTTCTACTTCATAAAATCATAGGATTTTAGAGTTGGAAGGAATGTAGAGGTCTTTAATACAATTTCCTTTTCTACAAATGAGGAAACTGAATTTCAAGAGAAGTCACTCAGCTTGCTAGAGGCCAAGTTGGAATGAAAGTCCTGGCTCTTGACACCTCTCCATTTCTCTTTTTGCTGGACCACATTTCCACTTAGAAGTTAAGTTTAAAAATATATTGAAGGGTGAGATTTCCAGAATGGTGAAGTAAGGAGCTCAGTAGACCCTCTCTCCAGAAAAACAATTTAACTATTTGGAATTATTTAAAAAAAAACAATCATTTACAGTTTCCAGAAAATGTCCAAAGGGCATATAGCAATTAGAAAAATACTGATTCAAGAAAGCCTATTAAATATCAGTAGGAACAGCAAGAGTGTGTGGCATTTAGAGAATTACCTGCATATCCTCTACCATACCAGGTCTATGTTACAGAAGCTCTACCTTGGGTGCTCTATTCTCAGCAGCTATGGTGAAGATCTTGGGAGGAGGTAGGAATCCTCCCCCCAGCTCCCACTCTGGGGCTGTGGTTTCAACCTGGCATGAGTAGCTGCCTGTATTTCTTATCCCCTCAACCCTGTGTTGCAGAAATTTATTCCACACAGGCACAGCCAAAAGGAGTGGTGATCCCTTCTACCACCAAGCCTCCATTCTTTGAGTGGAAGCACTATTCTGTGTGCAGGCTGAGAATACTGAGGCCCTGGTTTTTTCCACCCTAGCTTACTCAAACTTTGGGTGTTCTACTCAAGGAGGAAAAACCCCCAGAAAACCAGGGACTTCCACCATGCCCCAGTGCCCACTCATAAAGTGGTGGTTTTACTCTAGGCCCCTTACCCCCAGCTTCAGTTCAGTGGTGCACAGCTTCTTTCTAAGTGGAAGGTATACAGTGAGGACAAAGAATTCCACCACTCTGCCTGAGGGAATTGACTTCATTTGAAACAGCATGGAGAACTCTGTCCCTAAGAACATTGTCAAAAACGAGATTTTGGTGGAGAGCAATTAGGAGGAGCTGGTGCAAGCAAAGCAGTAGAGCAGCCAGAATTTTAATAAAGAGAAACCAAGAGGAAACCAAAAAGAGCCCTCCTGGGAGCACAGTCAACTCAAGATTGAAAAGGCTGTATGCATGTGCTGGGCTATACCTACTCAGGACAATTAGAGCAGAACATGGGGCAGACTTAAAAGCATTTCTTAATACATGCAGACCCATCACACAGAGTAAAAGCTTTGCTGGCACAGGGAACTTGACCAGACACTGAAGAATAAATTGCTCTGATCTAGAGGTGACCTTTAGGAACACAAAAATTGCTCTGATCTAGAGGTGACTATTAGGAACACAGCCTTAAAAGTAAAATACACATCCTTGGCAATCTGGAAGACTATGTATTTGTGTAAAACTGTGCTCTCCAGAACAGAGCAGGAACCTCCCAGCTACTAGTCCCTGGTTGAATGTGGGTCAAAAGAAAACCCTCTGACATATAGCAGCCTCCAACCACATGCATGTCCAAGAGTAAAGATCTTGCCAACAAGTGCATTATGCCCACCCAGACACAACCCTTAGGTAGCTAGACTAAAAGAAATAACATCAGCCTGCGCACTGTGGAGCAAATAAACAACCAAGCAAATACCAATCCCCCAGAGGAGGAGGATCATTATCCAGGTTGTTATAAGATACTATTGTAAAATGTCTGCTTTATAACAAAAAACTATAAATGCAAAGAAACAGGAAAGCATCACCCATACACAAGAAAAGCAGGCAATAAATGCTACCTTAAGGGGCACAGATGGTGGATGTTGCACACAAAGGTTTATCAGTAAAGAAATAGACATTATTTTAAAAGAACCAAATAGAAATTCTGGAGTTGAGAAGTAAAGTAACTGAAAAGAAATTTATTACAGGAGCTCAATAGTATGTCTGAGCTGGCTGAAAAAAGAATCTGCAAACTTGGATCAATAAGAGATTATGTAATCTGAAGAACAGAGATTAAAAATAATGAAAAATATTTTCGAGAAATGTAGGACACCATTAAGAATACCAACATATTCATAATGTAAGCAGAGAGGAAAGGAGAAAAAACATTCAAAGAGACGGATGGAAACATCTAAATTTGATGAAAAACATTACATGCCAAAAAAGATCAACAAACACCAATTAGGATGTTCAAAGCTAAAGATAAGGAGAAAATTGTAAAAGCAGTAAGAGAAAAATGACTCCTTACATGCAAGGAAACCACAGTATGATTAACAGGTAAAGTTTCATAAGGAACACTGAAAGCCAGAAGACAGAAGGATTTACATATTCAAATTTCTGAAATTTAAAAACTATCATCCAAAACTCTCATTCAAAAGTCAAGTGAAATAAAGATGTTATAAATATTTATTTATTTATTTATTTATTTATTTATTTATTTATTTATTTTCAATATATGAAGTTTATTGTCAGATTGGTTTCCATACAACACCCAGTGCTCATCCCAAAAGGTGCCCTCCTCAATACCCATCACCCACCCTCCCCTCCTTCCCACCCCCCATCAACCCTCTGTTCTCAGTTTTTAAGAGTCTCTTATGCTTTGGCTCTCTTCCACTCTAACCTCTGAGATGTTATAAAAAAAAAAAAAAAAACATTGCTAGTAAATATGTATTACCCAAAAATACAAAGGAAATTCAGGCAAAAAGCAGGTGACACCAGACAGTAATCCAAATACACACACACACAGCACCAATAAAGTCACTCATTGTAGATATTAATAAAAGACGGTATAATTGCATGTTTTTTCTTTCTTTTAGGAGAGTTTACTTTTTTCCCCACTGGAAAATAATGTGTATTGAGATCCCACCAGCTGTACAATCTGCTCCTGACATTAAGCTCCTTCTTCCTTTGCAGTTCAGTCTTTCTTAAGTGGTCCTATAAATGCTTTCTTCTCCACAGTCTGGAATTAGCCATGGCCAAACTTGGTGATGGTAACAATGAACTTAAGATCAGTCTTCTCCAGGGCCCACCATTTGGTCTGCACCAGCAAGGACTTGAAGAGAGTAAGCACTTGCTTCTTGGTTCCCACCACACAGCATGACAAAGTCTCTGGTCACTTCACCTTATAGTGGACAAAGCTAAGAGGATTGATGCTCTTGTCAGAGAGATCATAATCAGTGGAAGCATTGTTCTTAATCATTTTGCCATCCTTGATGAGTTAGCCCTGGCCAATCTTGTAGATCTTTTTGTTGATCTCAGTGTGGTGATGATGGTAGCCTTTCTACCTAGCCCGTGCCACAGAGAAGGCCACTCAGGCAAGATGCCATGCCCAATACAGCCAACCTTGTGCAGCCCCTGGTGGGTCTTGCAGGGTAGCTTCTTGATGTGCCAGCAGCTGGTGACCTCTTTGTAACCTTTCCATTGGTGATACGAATGGCATCTATTATATCATTCTATCCAAAAACTTGGTTCACAGGCAGCTGCTGCTCAGCTTCTCAGCTACCGTACCTCCGTTCACCTGTTTCTCCATGAGGTGGACCTTCTTCTGGCATAGAGGCAATCTGGCATGTGGTGATAACACAGATAAGCTGGTGGTACTTCTTCATGCTGTTGAAGTCCTGCTCTAGCTGCTTCTTGCCATCATCATCCTGCCACTTCTTGCAGTTTTTAGTGAAGGCCTTAGAATTATGCCAGTTTTTATAGAAGTGCCTTCTGCACACCTAATGGATGTGCTCAGCAAAGATGGTCTTAAAAGTGTGGAGGCATTGAGGGGTTTCCTCATAGACCATGATGCCCACAACCACCATGGGTGGTGTCTCTGCAATGGTCACAGCCTCCATAACTTCCTTGTTCACCTTGGATCATGGCCTGTTGACATCCCGCACAATGTGAGTCTGGCCAGCCTTGTAGCCCAGTAAGGCTGTGAGGGGGACAGGCTTGGAAGAGCCATCCTTGGGAAAATTCTTCACCAGCAGAACAGCAAAGGCAGCCTAAACCCAGCAGAAGAAGAGAAATAATAAAGATCAGAGCAGAAATAAATATAGAATCTAAAAAAACTGTAGAGCAGATCAACGAAACCAAGAGTTGGTTTTTTGAAAAAATAAACAAAATTGACAAACCTCTAGCCAGGCTTCTCAAAAAGAAAAGGGAGATGACCCAAATAGATAAAATCATGAATGAAA
>NW_024420192.1:1353225-1397949 GCF_014898765.1 Herpailurus yagouaroundi | reverse complement strand
AAATTGTGGTTTATATACACTATGGAATACTACGTGGCAATGAGAAAAAATGAAATATGGCCTTTTGTAGCAACGTGGATGGAACTGGAGAGTGTGATGCTAATTGAAATAAGCCATACAGAGAAAGACAGATACCATATGGTTTCACTCATATGTGGATCCTGAGAAACTTAACAGGAATCCATGGGGGAGGGGAAGGAAAAAAAAAAAAAAAGAGGTTAGAGTGGGAGAGAGCCAAAGCATAAGAGACTGTTCAGAACTGAGAACAAACTAAGGGTTGATGGGGGGTGGGAGGGAGGAGAGGGTGGGTGATGGGTATTGAGGAGGGCACCTTTTGGGATGAGCACTGGGTGTTGTATGGAAACCAATTTGACAATAAATTTCATATATAAATAAAATAAATAAATAAATAAACATTTTAAAATTACAAAAAAAAAAAAATTCTTCACCTTCCCATAGTTGCAGCTACTGCATTTCTAGGACACAAAACCCAGGGACCCATGCTTTGGGAGTGGAGAATTTCCTGTGAGACATTCTGCCACCTAATGCTTCCGGTAGAGCAAGAGAATTTTAGAACTTCACTTAAGTTGACTTAGAAAACAACCACATGAATCAATGTGTATTCTTTTGTTGGGGGTGTAAACAAAGCTCTCTGGGAGTAATGAAAATAATTCTTTGAAATGAAACCATATGATACCTAGAATCCCCAAGAACAAATGAAGAGAGCCAGAAATAGTATATAAGACGATTAACATAACAAACTATGAATATAAACCTGCCCTCCTCTTAGATGTTTTGAAAGATATAAGATCATATAAACTAATAGTTTTATCTATATATTGTTGAGTTTGACATATATAAAAATGTATATGCATATAAATGTAATATATAAATGTAATAGATATAACAATAATAGTACAAAAGGTGGGATGGAAAGGAGCTATATAGGAGTAAACGTTATATATTTCACTGGAAATAATCAGTGTAAATATGAGGTAAATTTTGATAAGCCTTAGAAAAACCACTAAGAAAGTAGCTTTAATATACTTAAAACATTGTAGAAATCAAAATGTTACACTGGAATATATCCACTTAATATAAAAGAAGACAATAAAGTAGGAATAGAAAAAAAGATCTGAGTCATATAGAAAAAATTTAAGTGGAAGATGTAACAATATTAGATATAGATTAAATAATCAAGTCAAAAGGCAGAGATTGTCAGATTGAATAAAAAAATCAAGCTCCAACTTGATCCAATGGTTATCCTGTCTATAGGAAAAGAACTTCATATTCAAAGATACAGATCGGATGAAAATAAAGGATGGGAAATATATATATCATGCAAGCACCAACCATAAGAGAGTCGAAGTGTCTATATTAATATCAGACAAAATAACTTTAAAACAAATGCTACTAACGATAAAAAGGTACATTTCATAAAGACTAGAAAGTCAATCTGTCAGGAAGATATAACAATTTTAAACATACATGCACCTAAGAACCTATCAAAATAGGTGAAACAAAAACTGACAGAATTGAAGGGAGAAATAAGTCAATTCAATAATAATACTGGAAGATTTCAAGGCCCTAGTTTCAATGATAGATAGAATAAGCAGAAGATCAAGGAAATAGAAAACAAACAGAACACATATTCTCCCCAGCACATGGAACATTCTTAAGGATAGACCATATGCTAGGCCAAAAAAAAAGCTTCAATAAATTTTAAGATTGAAATCATACAAAAGATATTCTCTGGCTACAATAAAAATATTAGAAATCAGTAATAGAGGAGGAAAACTTGGGCAGCTCAGGAAGGAAATGAACACACTTTAAATATGTACCAAGGAAGAAATCACAAGGGGAAATGAAAATAACTTGGAGATGAATGAAAATCGAAAAAAACTGTATGGGATGCAGCTAAAGCTGTCACTCAAGGGAATTTTATAGTTATAAATACCTGTATTTTATTTTTTTATATTTTATTTTAGAGTGAGAGCACGAGAGGGGGAGAGGAGCAGAGAGAGAGAAGATCTTAAGCAGGCTCCACGTTGAGTGTGGAGCCCAACATGGGGCTCAAACCCATAACCCTGAAATCATTATCTGAGCAGAAAACAGGGGTCCATGCTCAACTAACTGAGCCACCCACGCTCCCCTAAATGCCTATATTTTAAAAGAAGGAATGTCTCAAATCAGTAACCTAAACTTCTACCTTAAGAAACTCGAAAAAAAAGAGCAAACTGAGCCAAAAGCAAGCAAAAAAAAAAAAAAATGTTTAGAGCATAAATTAGTGAAATAGAGAATAGAAAATCGGTAGAGAAAATTAACAGAACCACAAGTTGGTTCTTTGCAGAGATTAACAAAACTAAATTTTTTAAACTAGACCAGTAACAAAACAGTGAAGACTCAAATTAGTAAACAAAAAAGAATGAAAGGATATTACTGCCAATTTTACACAAGTAAAAAAGACTGCAAAAAATATGAAGAGCTATATGCTAACAAGTCAGATAACTTAGATGAAAAGGACAAATTCTCAAATACAAACTACTGAAACAGGCTTGTGAAGAAATAGCCAAGCAGTACAGATCTATAACAAGCAAAGAGATTAGATTACTAATCCAACAACTACCCACAAAGAAAATCCCAGTCCTAGATGGCTTCACCAACTGAATGTAATTCAAGAAGAATTAATACCAATACTTCACAAAATTTTCCAAAAAATAGAAGATGAGGGATTTTTTTCCCCAACTCATTTCAAGAGATCCTGATACCTATGCATGGATAGATGACTGATGATAGATAGATAGATAGATAGATAGATAGTGAAATCCTCAACAAAATACTAGCAAACTGAATCCAACATTTTGAAAGGGTTGTACATTATAGCCAAATGGGATTTATCCTGGAAATGTAAGATTACTGGAATCCAAAATCAATGTAATATACTACAGTAATAGAATAAAGGACAAAAAAAAACATCATTTCAATAGATGAAGAAAAACATTTGACAAAATCCAACATCCTTTCATGATAAAAATACTTAATAAAGTAGGCATACGAGGAAACTTCTTCAATCTGATGAAGGCCATCTACAAAAGCCTCACAGTTAAAATAATACTTATTGGTGAAAAACTGAATGCTGTCCTGCTAACATCAGGAATCAGATAAAACATCTACTTTTGCCACTTCTGTTTGCTGTTGTGCTGGAGGCTCTATCCAGGGCAAATAGTAAAAACAGAGGACTCTAACTTCCCAAATGCAAAACTTATCCCAAAACTACAGTAATCAAGATGTGTGTGGAACTGGCATAAGGATGGAAATATAGATCAGTGGAATACAATTGGGAGTCCAGAAATAAGCCATTACATTTATGACCAATTGATTTCTGAGAAAGGGTGCCAAGATGGTTAAATGGGGAAAGAAGATGCTCTTCAGCAAATGGTGCTGAGAGAACTGGATATCCACATGCAAAAAAACAATGTAAACTCCTTCACACCACATATAAAAACTAAAGTAGATCATAAACCTAAATGTAAGAACTAAAACTATGAACTCTAAGGAGAAAACAGTAAATCTTTATGACCTTGAATTTAGTCAGTGGTCAACAGCAAAAGCAACATAAGAGAAAATAGATAAATTGAACATAAGATTAACAACTTTTGTGCTTCAAATGATGCCATCAAGAAAGTAAAAAGAAAATAAGTGTTGGAGAGGATGTGAAGAAAATGAAACTTGCACACACTGTTGATGGGAATGTTGGTTGGTGCAGCCACTATAGAAACACTATGGAGATTCCTCCAAAAATTAAGAATAGATCTACCATATAATCCAGCTATTCTATGTCTGGGTATTTATACAAAGAATACCAAGACAAAAACACTGATTTGTGCCCCTATGCACATATATGCAACCGTATGTTCACTGCAACATTATTTACAATAGCCAAGAAATGGAAACAACCTAAACGATGATCAGTGGATGGATAGAGAAAATGTGGTATGTGTACACACAATGGAATATTATCCAGCCATAAAAAAGAACAAAATCTTGTCATTTGCAGCAACATGGATGGACCTTAAAAGTATTATGCTAAGTGAAATAAGTCATATGGAGAAAGACAAATATATGACTTTACTCACATGCAGAATCTAAGAAAAACAAATGAACAAACAAAACAGAAACTCATCGATATAGAAAATAGATTGGTGGTTACCAAAGGGGAAGTGGGGTTTGAGGTGGGCAAAATAAACTTAAAGGGATCAATTATATCCATCAATTGTGAGGGATTGTAACTAGACTTTTAGTGGCGATCACTTTGTAGTGCATACAGATGTTGGATTATAATGTACACCTGAAACTTAGATACCAATTTTACCTCAATAAAAAATACTTTTTAAAAAAGTGTGGGGTGCCTGGGTGGCTCAGTCAGTTAAGCATCTGACTTGGGCTCAGTTCATGATCTCATGGTTCATGGGTTCAAGCCCCACATTGGGCTCTGTGCTGACAGCTCAGAGTCTGGAGCCTGCTTCAGATTCTGTGTCTCCCTCTCTCTCTGCCTCTCTCTCTCTCTCTCTCTCTCTGTCTCTCTAAAACATTAAAAAAAATTTAAGTGAAAAGATTCTTAGATTGGAGAAAATATTTTCAAATAATATATCTGATAAGGACTGTATCCAGAATATATAAAGAATATATAAATGCAATTATAGTCAATAATAATAAATCTAATAACCCAATTAAAAATGGGCAGAAGATCTGAATAGAAATTTTCCAAAGAAGATATACAAATATCCAATAAGCACATGAAAAGTTGCTCAACATCATTTGCCATTAGGAAAATGCAAACCAAAACCAAAGGGAGATACCACTTTACATTCACTGGATGGCTATAATAAATAAGAAAAAAATAAGAATGTTGGTAAGGATGGGGAGAAATTTGGACTTTCATACATTGCTGGTAGCAATGTAAAACGGTGCAACTATATTGGAAAACAGTCTGATAGTTCCTCCAAGTTCCACTCCTAGATAGTAACATCATTCAAAATAGCACAAAAGTGTAAACAACACAAATGCCCATCAACTGATAATGAATAAATAAAATACTTTATATCCATATAATGGAATATTACATGGAAATAAAAATAATGAAGTACTAATCCATGTTACATATAGACCCCATATATTGTATTCTTCCACTCTAAAACATGCAAATCTATAGGAATAGAAGGTAGGTTAGTGGTTGCCTAGGGATAGGGGTGTGTGGCAGAGTAATGGGAAGTTACTGCTAATGGGTATAAAATAAGGATATTGACTACAGCCTGTGTTATCATGTGGCTCATGACACAAGATGTCTTTTGTACATATGCTGTGCTGTGTTAACCTTAAAAAATAAAACTGCCCATTATTTTACCAGCAAAATGTAGGTTTATTCAGGAATAGCAGGTAATTGCAATCTAGGAAAAGCAAGCTATGTCAAAATCTTAGGCAAGTCCACCCAACAAAGGAGTGGAATGCTCTTTTATAGAGGAAAGTGAGGAGTTGGGAAAGCTGTTTGTAAACAAAAAGTTCATTGGAGTAACCTGGGAGTTCTAGATATAGTGGCTTTTCATTGGCTGAGATGTTGCTGGTAGAGGAAGAAGTCTTTCTTCCTCCTGCTGGGGTAGTAAAGTAGTATCCATGGTTCAAGGTCCCTTCCTGTTGGGTCTGCAACTGACTGTGAGTGGTAGGGTGTGAGAGCTCCCCATGCCAAGCCTCCCAACTCTATTTTAGTGAGATTTCCCTTTATTAATTTTCACATTTCCCCCTTTTGATCACGATCTTTCTTTGAAAGCATCACTGATCAAGAGTCAGGTCCTTTATATTTAGTGGGTTTTTTTCCCACAGTTCCAGGAAGGACCTTTTCTGACTGTCATGTCCTACATCAGAGGGAAAGTGCGTAATAGAAGGAAACCACTTAAGGCCATATGTGAGTAACGAGGAAGATTAGGAGGGAGAATCTCTCAGGCACTTCCCATCTAAAGTCTACATCTTCTCAAGGTCATAAGTATTGGAGATCATCTTGAAGCATCATAATCTTACTGGGTACATCTTTTCTACAGGAAAAAAAAAGGTTCAACAGTCAACAGACTACAAAACTTAATTATACAGGACAGAAGTAGCATAGAAATTCCAAGTTATATATGATAGTTCTAAACCAGGACTCTACGTTTGAAAGTAGCCAACTAAAATATCTATTGGCACCTACTACAACTTAGGGGAGTAAGTTTCTCCCTATAAGGGTAAACCTGGAGTCGTGTATGCCTCCTAGAAGTCTCTGCTTAAAGCAGCAATGAAAGAAAAATAGTGAATACTGCAGGAGCACACTGAAAGGATTAACTGAGTGCATTTCGGAAGATACAGTACAGGCATAAACATGAAGAAATAGCTGGTGAACTTTTTATATAACAGCAAAACGTCAAAGACAAAGTATTTTTACCTTGAATATTTAGAACCATATGTGTTTTGATAATACAGTCTACAAGCTTGTAAATTCAGAGACCATGAATTTGGATAAGAATCCGAAGTTAGTTAAAAGTTTAAATGAAAGAAAGACTTTCGTGAACTCTGAACTTCCAAACGTTCAGAAAAGACAAGTGACAAATAAATTTGTCACTAGACATTGATGATGCTGTTTCCAAGAGGCCATAATTATAGGAGAAGTTTCCTCCTTTTATAAGAGTATGGGGAATGCAGACAAGAGCATTTTCTTTCCACAGGAGAGCTATAAGATGTGACAGTGAAAAAAGGTATACAAGCCTAGTCCAGATATCTTGGGAAAGCTGTCTCATCAGATGTCATCTGCCTCAATTCCAGGAAGCCTTTACTTTCAGGTCACTAAATGGTGTGCAGGTTCAGTCAGGGGTTGGTGTTTTTTTAGATGTGTCACATAAACCCTAGAGTCTATTTCCTGGAGTTTGATGGCATACAGGTTGGTTAGCAGTTCCTGATGAGGGGCTTTCCAGCAAGGTTGAAGGGTGTTTATGGAGGTGTCTTTTACAACAGACAAAATCTCCAGGTTGCAAGGTGTCATGCTTAAGGTCATCTCCCAGGAGTGCACTGTGAAAAGATTAGTCTACTAAAGCATAGTTATTTTTAATAGAAACAAGTCTTTACAATATTAAAGCATATCTCCCTTTATCAACTGTGGGTCAAAAGGAGGCAGGGGCCAAATGCAGTGGACATCCTATAACTATCTTAAAGGGTGAGAGTTTATGAGTTCCCAAGGGAGTGGATCTGAGATTTAGAAGGACAAGTAACCAGGGTTTGGACCAAAGATTTTGGAGAGTTACTACAAATTTTGTCAATTAAGTCTTAATAGTGCTGTTAGTGAGTGTGACTAACTCTGAGAATTGAGGGTGGTATGGCACAATGAAAGTGTTATAACACCAGGCAAACAACACATTTGTCAAAGCACCTGACCAGTAAAATATGTTCCTCAATCACTATAAAGTTCAAGAGGGGTTCCCCAGGAATACTCATTTCTAACAGAATTTTAGCCATGGAAGTGGCGTTGGCCTGTCTACAAGAGAATGCTTTGGTCTAGTGAGAAAACATACAAACCGTGACTAAAACATGTACACCCATGAAATGGAAAAGCTGTGTGAAATCCATTTGTACTGTTTTTGGATTCCCTGGTTTGTATTTTTGACAGGTGGAACAAGCAAAGTAGGCACCTTTTGCATCCTGATTAACTTTTTCCCACCAATATTGGTTCATGAATGCTATCATTTTGTAAGTAGATCAATGGTTTAATGCATGCACAGTTGTAAATAGTGGGAATTTTAGGATGTCTGGTAGGGCCAGATTGTTATTTGGTCCAAACCAGAGTTCTCTTTTTCTTGAGCCATCAATTATTAGATTTCCAGTGTTGTTTTTCCTTTTTGGGGGCCAATTGTTGGGTATCTCTTGTCAATTTTTTCTAAAACTTATCATTTGGGAGAACATCCCCTTGGAATATGATGGGATTTGGCCCTTGGTATCCTTGAGAGCAACATTTTCATTGGAAATATAAGTGAGGTGGATTAGTTTGGCTTCCAGGATGTGGAGTCTGGAACCTTAATAGCCAGAGCAGCTGACAAGAGTATGGCATCGAATAAATGTTTGGACATAGGCATTTCTAATATTGTTCCTATTGAAGGTAAGGACATCTCATTGTTTCAATACTAATTCCAAAGTCATGAGCTACCCCAAGGGCACACCAACTAATGGTATAAATGCTTGCAGTTTTGCCGTGGCTAAAGTACAAGAGGCTCAAGTAAGGGTGTATAATTCAGCCTGTTGGGCCCAAGGAGCCAAAATGTAAAAGTGCCATCTCAATGACTTCAAAAGGAGTTATAATAGCATACCCAACAAAATATTTACCATTTCATTCTTTAATAAGAACTATTAGTTCTTCCAATCCATGAGGACGGAATGTTTTTCCATTTCTTTACATCTTCTTCAATTACCTTCATAAGCTTTCTATAGTTTTCAGCATACAAATCTTTTACATCTTTGGTTAGATTTATTCCTAGGTATTTTATGCTTCTTGGTGCAATTGTGAATGGGATCAGTTTCTTTATTTGTCTTTCTGTTGCTTCATTGTTAGTGTATAAGAATGCAACTGATTTCTGTACATGGATTTTGTATCCTGCAACTTTGCTGAATTCATGTATCAGTTCTAGCAGACTTTTGGTGGAGTCTATCGGATTTTCCATGTATAATATCATGTCATCTGCAAAAAGCAAAACCTTGACTTCATCTTTGCCAATTTTGATCCCTTTGATTTCTTTTTGTTGTCTGATTGCTGATGCTAGAACTTCCAGCACTATGTGAAACAACAGCGGTGAGAGTGGGCATCCGTGTCGTGTTCCTGATCTCAGGGAGAAAGCTCTCAGATTTTCCCCGTTGAGGATGATGTTAGCTGTGGGCTTTTCATAAATGGCTTTTATGATCTTTAAGTATGTTCCTTCTATCCTGACTTTCTCAAGGGTTTTTATTAAGAAAGGGTGCTGAATTTTGTCAAATGCTTTTTCTGCATCCATTGACAGGATCATATGGTTCTTATCTTTATTTTATTAATGTGATATATCACATTGATTGATTTGTGAATATTGAACCAGCCCTGCATCCCAGGAATGAATCCCACTTGATCATGGTGAATAATTCTTTTTACAGCTGTTGAATTCTATTTGCTAGTATCTTATTGTCAAAATGTCAATACTACCCAAAGCTATCTACACATTCAATGCAATCCCAATCAAAATTGCACCAGCATTCTTCTCGAAACTAGAACAAGCAATCCTAAAATTCATATGGAACCACAAAAGGCCCCGAATAGCCAAAGGAATTTTGAAGAAGAAGACCAAAGCAGGAGGCATCACAATCCCAGACTTTAGCCTCTACTACAAACCTGTCATCATCAAGACAGCATGGTATTGGCACAAAAACAGACACATAGACCAATGGAATAGAATAGAAACCCCAGAACTAGACCCACAAACGTATGACCAACTCATCTTTGACAAAGCAGGAAAGAACATCCAATGGAAAAAAGACAGTCCCTTTAACAAATGGTGCTGGGAGAACTGGACAGCAACATGCAGAAGATTGAAACTAGACCACTTTCTCACACCATTCACAAAAACAAACTCAAAATGGATAAAGGGCCTGAATGTGAGACAGGAAACCATCAAAACCCTAGAGGAGAAAGCAGGAAAAGACCTTTCTGACCTCAGCCGTAGCAATTTCTTACTTGACACATCCCCAAAGGCAAGTAAATTAAAAAGAAAAGTGAACTATTGGGACCTTATGAAGATAAAAAGTTTCTGCACAGCAAAGGAAACAACCAACAAAACTAAACGGCAGCCAACGGAATGGGAAAAGATATTTGCAAATGACATATTGGACAAAGGGCTGGTATCCAAAATCTATAAAGAGCTCACCAAACTCTACACCCGAAAAACAAATAACCCAGTGAGGAAATGGGCAGAAAACATGAATAGACACTTCTCTAAAGAAGACATCCGGATGGCCAACAGGCACATGAAAAGATGCTCAACGTCGCTCCTCATCAGGGAAATACAAATCAAAACCACACTCAGATATCACCTCACGCCAGTCAGAGTGGCCAAAATGGACAAATCAGGAGACTATAGATGCTGGAGAGGATGTGGAGAAACAGGAACCCTTTTGCACTGTTGGTGGGAATGCAGACTGGTGTAGCCACTCTGGAAAACAGTGTGGAGGTTCCTCAAGAAATTAAAAATAGACCTACCCTATGACCCAGCAATAGCACTGCTAGGAATTCACCCAAGGGATACAGGAGTACTGATGCATAGGGGCACTTGTACCCCAATGTTCATAGCAGCACTCTCAACAATAGCCAAATTGTGGAAAAAGCCTAAATGTCCATCAACTGATGAATGGATAAAGAAATTGTGGTTTATATACACAATGGAGTACTACGTGGCAATGAGAAAGAATGAAATACGGCCCTTTGTAGCAACGTGGATGGAACTGGAGAGTGTGATGCTAAGTGAAATAAGCCATACAGAGACAGACAGATACCATATGGTTTCACTCTTATGTGGATCCTGAGAAACTAATACCCATGAGGAAGGGGAAGGAAAAAAAAAAAGAGGTTAGAGTGGGAGAGAGCCAAAGCATAAGAGACTCTTAAAAACTGAGAACAAACTGGGGGTTGTTGGGGGGTGGGAGGGAGGGGAGGGTGGGTGATGGGTATTGAGGAGGGCATCTTTTGGGATGAGCACTGGGTGTTGTATGTAAACCAATTTGACAGTAAATTTCATATATTAAAAAAAAATAAATGTTTGAAAAAAGAAAAAAAAATAAATAAGAACTATTAGTAAACCATGAAAAATCTGCCTTGGCTGGAGGAGTTACTTGTAAATTTTCATGGGGAGTCAAAAGTTAACCTATCAGTATTGAGCAGGTGTGACGGGTTCCATCTGGATCCAAATGTAGTCCTTGTTTCAAGATCCAATACACTTAGTATTTAACCTGAATCCGGGTAACTGCAATTGTTCTCTGGAGAATTTATGTCCTATAAGGCCAAAAGTTTAACAGGTGGATGCTATTTTCCTGTGAAGAGATTTGAGAAGGGGAGTAGAGAAGCAAATTATCTGCATATTGTAACAAATTAGAGCCTGCAGAAAATTTTATTCTCATTTAAATCAGTTTTTAAGGTTTGTGAGAAGTAAAAAGGACTCTCTGTGAAACCCTGGCATTACTGCCCAGGTGCATTTCCATTCTTCCCAAGTGAAAGCAAAAAGGTATTGACTACCCTAATCAACTGGAATACTAAAAATGCACTGCATAAGTCAATTACAGTGAAAAATTTGCTTTCAGTGGTAATGGATATCAGTAGTGTGGGGTAGGGGGTGGTTAGGAACAATCGGGTACCAAGGGAAGACAATGTTATTTTTTATTCAGAGCTCCTAGACAAACCTCTATCCTCAGCCATTGGGTTTTCTCACAGGTAAAATAGCGGTGTTACAAGGACTAATGCAGGGAATAATGAGACCCTGGGCCTTATAATCTATTGTGGGCTTGATGCCCTCAAGGTCTTCTTTACTTATAGGCATTGATTAATTCTGGAGAGAGATTTTGAGCAATCTATTTGAATCTTGGAGGTGCGCTATGGATTCTGGCAATATCAGCTGAGGATTTTGTCCATTTTTGCCCATTAGGATGGTAGTTGATCTAATAGGTATAAATGGTCAGTGTCCCCAGATTCAGCTATAGTGCCATCAGAGACAGAACATAGAAAAGATGATGAAGTGTTATTTATTTCCCCTGGTTCGCTATTTTGATTACTACTGTCGAATTATAGAATTTTTTCCCCCTTTTGGGAAAAATTCTGTCTGGCATGATAGTTTTCTATGAGATATGGGGCCAATAAATGAATAGTAGTGTAGGAATTAAGGAGAAGAAGGGTGAGTATCACACAAAGAGCCTAGGCAGAATGAAATAGGTTAAGAGACAGGAACCTGTGAGGTTTATTAAATACCACCACTACTTGAACTGTTTTAGCACTCTCAGGAAGGGACTGCTTTATAGCAGTGGGGTTAAGCACCAGGATTGTAGCTCTGGTGTCAATAAGGACAAGGAGAGAGTTTCATTCCCAATCTGGAGAGCATTTTCTGTAAGCCATTTAAGAAGAAAGATTGGGGGTGCCTGGGTGGCTCAGTCGGTTAAACATTCAACTTCGGCTCGAGTCATGATCTCACTGTTCATGAGTTTGAGCCCCACATCAGGCTCTGTGCTGTCAGCACAGTGCCCATTTCAGATCCTCTGCCTTCCTCTCTCTGCCACTCCCTTGCTCTCTCATGCTCGTTCTCTCTCACTCTCTCTCTTTCTCTTTCTCAAAATAAGTAAACATTTAAAAAAATAAGGAAGATTGGAAGAACCCCTATAGTTCCTCAGAGCCCCAATCACTGGGAATTAAGAGGACATTGGAAAAGTTGGTTAGAGGCCTAAAGGTACCTGGAACACTTAAATTTGTAACAATCTCTTTTTTAATGCCCTGGTTCTTTGCAATAATACTATAAACTAGAAGGTTTTTGGTTTCCTTTAGGGGCCTGCATTTGCTGAAGTTAAAAATTGAGAATTTGAATGGTCTTTATTTTAGGTGACTCATCTAGGATACAAATTGGCTGGTTCTTTTAACTAAAAAGGAATGATCCTCAGTCAGCCCATTAATGAACAGAGTTAAATGCTACCCAGGTGGTTTCAATATCTAAAGGAAGAACAAAATTTTCTTTAAAAGACAATTTGGAGTTGATTGTGATAGTCATGAACAGGTTCATAAGACTTGTGTGCAAGGCTGAATTTTGTTCCAGTCAGAAGGCTTAGAAAAAACTGTGGGGTGGCTCCAAACTCTTGATTCGGCATAGGTCATGATCTCATAATTCATGGGATTGAACCCCATGTCAGGCTCTATGTTGACAGCTCAGAGCCTGCTTGGGATTCTCTCTCTCTCTCTGCCCTACCTCCCCCACTTTAAAAATAAATAAATAAATTAAAACTTAAGAAAAAAGCTACTGTAATTGCTCTGTGGAAATTTCCAATGAGTGATCTAGCATCGTGCCAAATTTAGGGGTTTGTTTCCCTAAATCCTCTTCAGAATGTTCCTTTCTGGCTAGTTTCATTCAATGTTTGCCATGGTCCTCACCAACAAATATGTGTACTAATTGATATAAATCTGAGAAACCAGGTTGATAACCTTAAATAGCTACACTAAAATTCTTAGCAAATCTATGGAGGCCCTCAGTCACTTTAAGAAACTCTTTAACCATGGCTTGCAATTCAGCCTTATAACAGGGAACATAAGAAAGTTGAGGTTTATTTTGATCCTCAGAAAATTTAAAGAGACAGGTTTTGGTAGGTTCAGGAGATGAGTGAGTGGGGAAAGATTTAGAAGACAAGGAAAGTTTGGCAGAGAGAATAGAAAAAGTTGTGCCAGAGGCAGGGCCTGAAGACAAGGTAGCCACCACATGTCTACAGACAAAGAAGACTGGAGAGGAAAAAAAGAGGCCTCAGAAGCCATTTTGACTTTTTAAAATTGTTTTCCTCAGTTAATTTAGAAATAGTATTTTGCAGAAGAAATGTAGAATCCTGAAAATATCTGGAAGCCTCAAGGTACCATTTAAAAATCAGCATCCCATTCAGGTTTTTTTTTTCCTTTTCTCTTGAGAAGCTGTGAATTTCTAATTTGATTTGAGTGAAACAAGTTTTGGTGAGATTGGAAGTTTTCCTTAATGGCCATTGAATTTCTAAATTACTTTTGGTTAAAAGACTCCACCAAAAAATTGCTAGAATTGATATATGAATTCAGTCAAGTTTCAGGATACAAAATCAACATACGGAAACCTGTTGCATTTCTAGACACCAATAATAAATCAGCAGAAAGAGAAATCAAGGAATCAATTCCCTTTATAATTACACCAAAATCCACAAGGTACCTAGGAGTTAACCTAACCAAAGAGGGGAAAGACTTGTACTCTGAAAACCAGAAAACACTGATGAAAGAAATTGAATATGACACAAAGAAATGGAAAGACATTCCATTTTCATGGATCAGAAGAACAAATATTGTTAAAATGTCTATATTACCCAAAGCAATATACACATTTAATGCAATCTCTATCAACATACTAACAGCATTTTCCACAGAGCAAGAAAAAACAATCCTAAAATTTGTATGGAACCACAAAAGACCAAGAATAGCCAAAGCAACCTTGAAAAAGAAACACAAAGCTGGAGGCATCACAATTCCAGACTTCAAGGTATATTACAAATCTGTAGTGATGAAACAGTATGGTACTGGCACAAAAATAGACACATAGGTTAATAAAACATAACAGAAATCCAAAAAAATTAACCTACAGCTATATGGTTAATTAATCTTTGGGAAAGCAGGAAATAATATCCAATGGAAAAAATGCAGTGTCTTCAACAAATGATGTTAGGAAAACTGGACAGCAACATGCAAAAGAATTAAACTGGTCCATTTTGTTACACCATGCACAAAAATGAATTCAAAATGGATGAAAGACATAAATGTGAGACAGGAAACCATCAAAATCGTGGAGAAGAACATAGGCAATAACCTTTTTTGACATTGGCCATAGTAACTTCTTACTAGTATGTCTCCTGAGGCAAGGGAAACAAAAATGAAAATAAACTACTATGACTTCATCAAGATAAAAAGCTTCTGCACAGTGAAGACAACAATCAACACAATTAAAAGGCACACTGAAGAATGGGATAAGATATTTGCAAATGACATATCTGATAAAGGGATAGTATCCAAAATCCACAAAGAACTATCAAACTCAACACCTGAAAAACAAATAATCCAGTTAAGAAATGGGCAGACGACATGAATAGACATTTTTCCAAAGAAGAACTACAGATGGCCAACAACACATGAAAAGATGCTCAACATCATTGATCACCAGGGAAATACAAATCAAAACTACAATGAGATATCACCTCATACCAGTCATAATGGTTAAAATTAATAACACAAGAAACAACAGGTGTTGGTGAGGATGTGGGGAATGGGGAACCCTCTTACATAGTTGGTAGGAATGTAAAATGGTGCAGTCACTATGGAAAACATTATGGAATTTCCTCAGAATGTTAAAAATAGAACTACCCTATGATCTAGCAGTTGCACTACTAGGTATTTACCTGAAGAACACAAAAATACTAACTCAAAGGGATACATGAAATCCTTTATAGTAGCATTATCAACAGTAGCCAAATTATGGAAAGAGCCCCAGTGTCCATTGACTGATTAATGGAAAAGAAGATACACACACACACACACACACACACACACACACACACACACACAATGGAATATTAGCCATGAAAACCATGAAATCTTGCTCTTTGCAATGACATGGATGGAGCTAGAGTATTATGCTAAGCAAAATAAGTCAGAGTAAGAAAAATACCATATGACTGCACTCATGTGGAATTTAAGAAACAAAACAGGAGCAAAGAGGAAAAAAGGAGAGAAAGAGAGAGACAAACCAAGAATCAGACTCTTAACTCTAGAGAGCAAACTGATGGTTACCAGAGGGAGGTGGGTTAAATAGGTGATGGGGATTAAGGAGTGCACTTGTGATGAGCACTGAGTGTGGTATGTAAGTGTTTAATGACTTAATTGTACACCTATAGCTAATATTACTCTGTATGTTAACTGAAATTTAAATAAAAACTTAAAGAGTAAAAACGAAGAAAAAAAGAACTTCTGGCTAAGTTACTCCACTTAATTATAAAAGTATAATAATATAGTATTATAATAATAAGTATAAAAGCATATAATGCCCAGGGACCATAGGTTTTAACCATAAAACTGGCTGGAGTCTCAGAAAGGGGAGGTGGGATCAAAATATTTTAATGACTGGAATCCCATTTCTTGGAGGTTTTCCAGGAACAGCCTGGTCCCAGAATGAATCAGACCAAAGACCAGCACAGTTCCAGTAGGAACAGTCCAATCCTAGATAGGACTTGAATCAAAAGCTAGTGCATTTCCAACAGGTACAGTTCCAACCAAAACAGTCCAATCTTAAGAAGGAGTCAGATCAAAGGCCTACACATTTCCAACTGGCAAAGTTCCAGCAAGAACAATCTGGCTCCTAAAAGGAGTCAGACCAAAGGCTAGCACAGTTCCATCAAGAATAATCCAGTTCTGAAAAGGAGTCACACTGAAGGCCAAATGAATACATTTACAGATAAAAACAAAAACTAAGGCCTGAAAACAAAACTCAAATAAAGCCTAAAGAGCTAAGACACAAGGCATACTGCTCCAAATCCCAGAGAAAACTTATCCTCAAACACTAGAGTCGGTAAGAAAACAGCCCAATCAGAAAGTTTAGGCATTGATGATCTAGGAATCAAATTTTCAACCATTGAATAATTGGAAATTGACTAACTAAACCCTTGGTTGAATCAATTATTCTCCCAGCTGACTTCCCCTCCTGATAAAACTCTGATGGGAAAACTTTCTCAAGCAGATCGCTCAAAAAAGAATGAAAAGAAGATCTTTCTAGATTTGTTGCTGAATGTCCTTTTCAAAAATTATATTTCAGTTCAGTATTTTGGTTATCCCAAGTTACTGCCATTTCTCATAATTTGTCTGTTTTAGGAAAAAAAGTGAAAAGTATAATTCAGTGGAGCCTTCATATTGATTTCAAATGGTCATGCCTCTATAAGGTTTTAGAGATATTAACATTCTTCTTCATATATTAAGATCACATGAAATTCATCAATGTATAATTTAATCTGTAGCTCAGAATACAATTTGTTTGTATGCTCTCTGCATCTATTTCTGTAGCCATTCTAATTTAATGTTTGAAACTACAGTTAATTTTCTATGAAAGTGATGATTAACATGACTAACTCTAACACAGATAAGGTAACAATTTTGAATGAACTTCCTGGTTAACAATAAAAAGTTTTCATGCCAGGGTAACACAGGTTCATGTAAAAGATTTCATAGTAAGTAATATCATTCATTCAATAAACAGTATGAAGAAAAATGTAAAAATGTGAGGATAAACACAGGGATATGTGATGACAGAGGCAGAGATTGGGGTGATTGCATTCACAAGCCAAGGAATGTCTGGGGCTACCAAAACCTGGAAGATACAAGAAAGAATCCTCCCCCTGAGGTTTGAAAGGACCATGGCCCTGCTAACACCTTAGTTTTAGGTGTCTAACCTTCAGAACTATGATGAAGTGGCAGTACAGATGGGCTGAGCAACAAGCCCAAAGTCAGCCAACTGACACCAAGCACAGATAGGATCTGTTCCACATCTCAGCTAACTAATGGATCTGCAGTTTTGTTGGAGTAATAAATAAGTAGTTCTCAACTTCAAATCCTCAACGTATCTGAAGAACCCACAGAAAGTGAAGAACCCAAGCCTAATGGGTGAGAGTTTCCAAGGATGTAGTCAGGGTCTGAGCAGAAACTATTGTAGGTTTCTATTTTTAGTCCATTCAGACAGCATCATACTGCAAAGCTAATTAGAGTGCATAATGACTAGGGTGAGAGAACATCAATTAAAATGGGCAATCTAATGTCTTTTTCTGGATTTTATTACATTTAATTTTTCAATCCAACCACTAGTCTATACAGCTAAGCTGTTCTAAGACAATAAAGTTCAAAAGAAAACAAAAACCAGGCTTTCCAGCTGTTGGTATAAATCTTTTTTCACAACCTTTCTTAATAAGGTCATGTGGGAAATACTTCTTCATATCTGGCCTCCTAGGAGCTTAATACCAGGTCCAAAAACTACAAACATTCCTTACACTATGTATTTGTGCAAGGGAAGAAAGTTATAATAAGATTTATATTTGTCAATTAGTATAATAAATTCTAATTGGTCTCTTCTATGTTCAGTTTTAATATGGTTCTGCTAAACAAGCCTATGGGGATTTATTTCTAAGAGTCACAGGAGACTTCCAAGCAGTTATTTGCAAATCAGGGGCTATGGAGAAAAATTAAATTATGAAAAAATTGAAGCAATTGAAAATACAATATATTTGCTTTCATCAATTTCCTGAGTCAGGAAAGTTTCTTTGCTATGCCTAAGCTTATTCATTTGATGTAGTCTCACTTGTTTCTTTTTGCTTTTGTTGCCTGAGCTTTCGTTGTTGTGTCCAAAAACTTATTGCCAAGACCAGTGTCAACGAAATCTCTCATGTTTTTTTCTAGTTTTATGGTTTTAGGTCTTACATTTAAATATTTAATCCACTTTAAATTGTTTATTTGGGGGGCCCCTGGGTGGCTCAGTCAGTTAAGCATCTGACTCTTGATTTCAGCTTACGTCATGATCTCACAGTTCGTGAGATTGAGCCCCACATAGGTCTCTGTGTTGATGGCACGGAACTTGCTTGGGATTCTCTCTCTCTCTCTCTCTCTCTCTCTCTCTCTCTCTCTCTCTGATCCTCACTCCCCCTCTCAAAATAAATAAATAAACTTAAGAAAACTGATTATTTTGTATGGTAATCTACAGGTCCAGTATTATTCTTTTACATGTAGATTTTTAGTTTTCCCAGCATCATTTGAAGAGCCTATCTTTTCCCCATTGTATATTCTTAACACCCTTGTTGAAAATTTACTGGCCATATATGCTTGAGTTTATTTCCAGGCTCTGTATTATGTTCTATTTCTCAATGTGTTTTTATATCAGTACCATACTATCTTGATTACTATAGATTATAAATATAATTTGAGATCGGGAAATATGATGCTTCCAACTTTATTCTTCTTTCTCAAGATGCTTTGGATATTCAGGATCTTTTGTACTTCCATACAAATTTTAGGTTTGCTCTATTTCTGTGAAAAATGACATTGGAATTTTGTTATGGATTGTATTGAATCTATAGATCACTTTGGGTAGTATGGACATTTTAACAATACTCTTCCATATGGGATATCTATGTTTATTTGTGCCTTCAATTTCTTTCATCAGTGTTTTGCTCTTTTCTTTCATCAATGTTTTGCTTTTCAGTGTACCTTTGTTAAATTTATTCCTAAGTATTTTATTCTTTTTGATGCTATTGTAAATGGGATTGTGTTCTTGATTTCCTCTTTGAATAGATCACTTATAGTGTAAAGAAATGTAGATTATTTTTGCACATTGACCTTGTGTCCCCCAACTTTACTGAATTTGCTTATTAAGTCTAAGAATTGTTTCAATGAAGGCTTTAGAGTTTCCCACATATAAGATCATGTCATCTACAGATAATTTTACTTCTTTCTTTCAGAATTGGATGCTTTTATTTCCTTTCATTGTCTAATTGCTTTTGCTAGTACATCCAGTACTATATTGAATAGAAGTGGTGAAAATGGGTATTATTGCCTTGTACTGACATTAGAGGTAAAATTTTTCTGTTTTTCCCCATTGATTATGTTATTTGTGGAGCTTTCATAAATAGCTTCTACTGTGTTGAGGTAAGTTCCTACCATACCCATTGTATTGAGAGTTTTTATCATGAATGATTATGAACTTTTCCAAAATTTTCTACATATATTGTGATTATCATATAGTTTTAATCTTTTATTAATGTGGTGCATCACATTGATTTATAGATGTTATACCAACCTTGCATCTCATGATTAAATTTCACTTGGTCATGGTATATATTCTTTTTAATGTGTTGTTGAATTTGGCTTGCTGGTATTTTATTGAGGATTTTTGAATCTACTTTCATCAGAGATATTGGCCTGTAGTTTTCTTATATTGTCTTTTTCTGACTTTTGTATCAGGATGACGCTGGCCTCATACAGTGAGTTTGGAAGTATTCCCTTTACTGTTTTCTAGAAGAGTTTGAGAAGGATAGGTATTAATTATTTTGAAAGTGTGTTAGAATTCAGCTATGAAGCCATCTATTCTGGAGATTTTCTTGGGAGGTTTTTTTTTTTTTAATTTTTTTTAACGTTTATTTATTTTTTTGGGACAGAGAGAGACAGAGCATGAACGGGGGAGGGGCAGAGAGAGAGGGAGACACAGAATCAGAAACAGGGTCCAGGCTCTGAGCCATCAGCCCAGAGCCCGACGCGGGGCTCGAACTCACGGACCGCGAGATCGTGACCTGGCTGAAGTCGGACGCTTAACCGACTGCGCCACCCAGGCGCCCCTCTTGGGAGGTTTTTTAAATTACTACTTCAATTTTCTTAATTGTTATTGGTCTGTTCAGGCTTTCTATTTCTTCTTAATTCAGTCTTGGTAAGTTGTACGTTAATTTATCCATTTTTTCTCTGTTATCTAATTTGTTGGCATACAATTGTTCATAATAGGCTCTTATGGTCATTTTTATTCCTCAGGCATCAATTGAAATGTCTCCTATTTCATATCTGCTTTTGTTTATTTGAGAACTCTCTGTTTTTATTCCTAGTCTAGCTATGAATTTGTCTATTTTGTTTATTTTCTTAAAATCACAACTCATAGTTTTGTTGATTTTTCTCTACTGTTTTTTTTTCCCCATTCTCTGACTTTCCTTCCCTCTTCTAACTTTGGGCTTAATTTGTTCTTCTTTTCTATTTCCTTGAGGTGTAAACTTGGGCTGTTATATGATATCTTTCTTTTTTAATGTAGGCATTAATCACTATAAAACCCTCCCTTAGTACTGCTTTTGCTGCATCCCATACATTTTAGTATACTGTATTTTGGCTTGTCTCAAGAAATTATTTCAATTCTCTTTTGATTTCCTATTTGATCTAATGATTGTTCAAGTGTATGTCCTTTAGTTTCATGTATTTGAATTTTTCTATTTTCTTGCTGATATTGGTTTCTGGATTCATTTCATTGTGGTTGGAAAGATACTTGGTATGACTTTGATCTTAAATTTATTAAGAGTTGTTTCATGACATAACATATGATCTATCCTAGAGATGTTCCATGTACATTTGAGAAGAATGTGCATTATTCTGCTGTTAGGTGAAAGGTTCTGTATATGTCTGTTCGGTACATTTGGTATTAAGTCAGCTGTTTATTGATTTTCTGTCTAGATGTTATATCCATTATTGAAAGTGGGGCATTGAAATCTGCTACAATTATTGCATTGCTGTCAATTTCTCTTCTAAGATCTGTCAATATTTGCTTTATATGCTTAGGTGCCCAGATATTTGATGTGTATGTATTTGCCTTTGTTATATCTTCCTGTTGAATTGATCCATATATCAATGCATATTAATTTTGTTTCTAGAGATGGTTTTTTGGCTTAAAGTCTACTTAGCCTGAAGCAAGTATTGCCACTCCTGATCTGTTTTGGTTACGTGCAATTTGCATGAAATAATTTTTCCTTCCCTTTACCTTGAGCCTATGTATGTCCTTGAACCTAGAATTAGTTTCTTTTTTTTCTAAACATTTCATTTTTTAAAATTTAAATCCAAGTTAGTTAACATATAGTATAATAATGATTTCAAGAATAGAATTTAGTGATTCATTACTTATATATAACACCCAGTGCTCAACAAGTGCCCTCCTTAATGCCCATCACCCATTGGCCCATCCCCCACACCCAGCACCCCACTAGCAATGCTCAGTTTGTTCTCTGTATTTAAGAGTCTCTTACGGTTTGCCTCCCTCTGTTTTTATCTTATTTTTGCTTCCCTTCACTTATGTTCATGTGTTTTCACATATGAGTGAAATCATGATATTTATCTTTGTCTGACTGACTTATTTCAACTAGCATAATATGCTCTAGTTCTATCCACGTTGTTACAAATGGCAAGATTTCATTCTTTTTGATCTTTGAGTAGTATTCCATTGTATATATATGCCACATCTTCTTTATCCATTCATCCATCGATGGACATTTGGGCTCTTTCCATACTTTGGCTATTGTTGATAGCACTGCTATAAACATTGGGGTGCATGTGCCCCTTTGAAACAGCACACTTGTATCCCTTGGATAAATACCTAGTAGTGCAATTGCTAGGTCATAGGGTAGTTCTATTTTTAATTTTTTGAGGAACCTCCATACTGTTTTCCAAAGTGACTGCACCAGTTTGCATTCCCATCAGCAGTGCAAAGGGTTCCCCTTTCTCTGCATCGTCACCAACATCTGTTGTTGCCTGAGTTATTAATTTTAGCCATTCTGAGAGATATAAGGTGGTATCTCATTGTCGTTTTGATTTATATTTCCCTGATGATCAGTGATGTGAAGCATCTTTTCATGTGTCTGTTAACCATCTGGATGCCTTGATGGAAAAGTGTCTATTCATGTCTTTTGCCCATTTCTTCACTGAGTTATTTGTTTTTTGGCTGTTGAGTTTGGTAAATTCTTTATAGATTTTGATACCAACCTTTTATATGTCATTTGCAAATATTTTCTCCCATTCTGTTGGTTGCCTTTTAATTTCATTAATTGTTTCCTTCACCGTGCTGAAGGTTTTTATCTTGATGAGGTCCCAATAGTTCATTTTTGCTTTTGTTTCCCTTGCCTCTGGAGACATGTCAAGTAAGAAGTTGCTGCGGCTGAGGTCAAAGAGGTTGTTGCCTGTTCTCTTCTCTAGGATTTTGATGGCTTCCTGTAATATGTTTTAGTCTTTCATACATATTGAGTTTATTTTTGTGTATGTTATAAGAAAGTGGTCCAAGTTGATTCTTCTGCATGTTGCTGTCCAGTTTTCCCAGCACCATTGACTGAAGAGACTATCTTTTTTCAATTTGATAGTCTTTCCTGCTTGTCAAAAATTAGTTGACCATGTATTTGTGGGTCCATTTCTGGGTTCTCTATTCTATTCCATTCCACTGATCTATGTGTCTGTTTTTGTACCAATACCATACTGTCTTGATGATTACAGCTTTGTAATACAGCTTAAAGTCTAGAATTTTGATGCCTCCAGCTTCGCTTTTCTTTTTCAACATTACTTTGGTAATTTAGGGTCTTTTGTAGTTCCATACAAACTTTGGGTTTGTTTGTTTTGGCTCTGTGAAGAAATCTGGTGTTATTTTGATAGGGATTGCATTGAATGTGTACATTGCTCGGGGTAGTATCAACTATTTAACAATATTTGTTCTTCCAATCCATGAGCATGGAATGTTTTTCCATTTCTTTGTGTCTTCTTCAATTGCTTTCATAAGCTTTCTGTAGTTTGCACCATAAAGATCTTTTATCTATTTGGGCAGGTTTATCCCTAGGTATCTTAATGGTTTTCAGTAAATAGGATTGATTCCTTTATATCTCCTTCTGCTGCTTCATTATTGGTGTATAGAAATGCAAGCTATTTGTGTACATTGATTTTATATCCTGTGACTTTGCTGAATTCATGTATCAGCTCTAGCAGTCTTTTAGTGGAGTCTTTCAGGTTTTCCATGTAGAGTGTCATGTCATCTTCAAAAAGTGAAAATTTGACTTCTTCTTTGCTGATTTGGATGCCTTTTGTTTCTTTTTGTTGTCTGATTGCTGAGGCTGTTACCTCCCCTATTATGTTGAAAAACAGTGGTGAGAGTGGACATCCCTGTTGTGTTCCTGATTTTAGGGGGAAACTTCTCAGTTTTACCCCATTGAGGATAATAACTGTAGGCCTTTCATATATGGCTTTTATGATGTTAAGGTATGTTTCTTCTACCCCTACTCTCTTGAGGGTTTTTATTAAGAAAGGATGCTGTATTTTGTCAAATGCTTTTTCTGCATTTGTTGACAGGGTCATTTGGTTCTTATCCTTTCTTTTATAAATGTGGTATATCATCTTTATTGATTTGTGAATATTGAACCAGCCCTGCAGCTCAGGTATAAATCCCACTTGATCATGATGAATAATTCTTCTGATGTACTGTTAAATTTGATTTACTATTACCTTGTTGAGAATTTTTGCATCCAGGTTCATCGGAGATATTGACCTGTAATTCTCCTTTTTAGTGCTATCTTTGTCTGGTTTTGGAATCAAGGTAATGCTGGCTTCATAGAATGAGTTTGGAAGCTTTCCTTCCATTTCTAATTTTTTGGAACAGTTTGAGGAAAATAGGTATTAACTTTTCTTTAAACGTCTGGTAGAATTCCCCTGGGAAGTGATCTTGCCCAGGACTCTTATTTGTTGGGAGATTTTTGATAACCGATTCAATTTCTTTGCTGGTTATAGGCCTGTTCAAATTTTCTCTTTCTTCCTGTTGAGTTTTGGTACTGTGTGAGTGTCTAGGAATTTGTCCATTTCTTCCATATTGTCCAGTTTGTTGGCATATAATTTTTCATAGTGTTCTCTTCTAAGTGTTTATATTTCTGTGGCATTGGTTGTGATCTCTCCTCTTTCATTAGTGATTTTATCTATTTGGCTCCTCTCTCTTTTCTCTTTGAGAAGCTGGGCTAGGGGTTTGTCAGTTTTGTTTATTCTTTCAAAAAACCAACTCTTAGTTTCATTGATCTGTTCTACTGTTTTTATGGTTTCTATATTTTTAATTTCTGCTCTAATCTTTATTATTTCCCTTCTGCTAGATTTGGGCTTTATTTGTTGCTTGTTTTCTAGCTCCTTTAGGTGTAAGGTTAGGTTGTATATTTGGAACCTCTCTTGCTTTTTGAGATAGGCCTGAACTACAATGTGTTTTCCTCTTAGGAATGCCTTTGCTGCATTCCAAAGGTTTTGGACTGTCATGTTTTCATTTACATATGTTTTATGTATTTTTAAATTTCTTCTTTAATTTCATGGTTAACCCATTCATCCATTAGTAGGATGCTCTTTAACCTCCATGGATTTGAAGGTTTTCCAAATTTTTTCTTGTGGTTGACTTCAAGTTTCATAGAATTATGATCTGAAAATATGTATAGCATGATCTCGATATTTTATACGTGTTGAGGCTGATTTGTGATTTGTGATTTGATCCAGTGTGTCATTCAGAGACTTGTTTCCTTGTTGATCTGCTTAGATAATCGGTCCATTGTAAGGGCAGTATTAAAGTCTCCTAAAATTATGGTGTTATTATCAATGAGTTTGCTTATGTTTGTGATTAATTTATTTATATATTTGGGTGCTTCCATGTTGGAGGCATAAATATTTACAGTTGTTAGATCTTCTTGATGGATAGAACTGTTAATTATGATATAATGACCTTCTTCATCTCTTATTACAGTCTTTGTTTTAAAATCTAGTTTGTCTGTTATAAGTATGGCTTCTCTGGCTTTCTTTTGATGTCCATTCTCATGATAGATGGTTGTCCACCCCCTTACTTTCAAATTGTAGGTGTCTTTAGGTCTAAAATGAGTCTCTTGTAGGCAGCTAATAGATGGATCTTGGGTTTTTTATCCATTCTGATACCCTATGTCTTTTTATTGGGTCATTTAGTTCACCTACATTGAGAGTGATTATTGAAAGATATGAATTTAGTGCCATTGTGCTCTCTAGATTTTGTGTTTCTGGTGATGTTAGTTGATGGAGTAGGAGGAACAGGATATTTTCTCATCCCTCAAACACAGCTGTATTGAGGTCAGATCACTTGGAACCCCCAGGAAATAGATCTGTGGGGTGGCAGAAGGAACTCCACAGTTGGAGGGAGATAGTTTGGAAGGACCCAGGTGCGTGTATATGAGTTGAGGTAGATAAAATGGTGGAGCTATGGAGGAGAGAGAACCCTTTCTGTGGAGAGACAAAAGGGTGAGAAAGAGAGAGGGGTCATGAAAGTGTAGCATTGAGTTAGCACAAGAGGAAATCCTCTTGGAATGATGGACTAGGGTGTGAGAAGTACTGAGTGTCCCAGTTCACTTTTGTAAACAGCCTTTGGAGCTGAAACTCTGAGGTTTTGGAAGTGCATGACTTTCTGTGGAGTGGAGCCTTGGCCCGTGCTCTTGGAGAGGAGGTTGCTGACCTTGGAGTGCATTCTGTGGTGTAGCAATCCCTGGATCACACTGGGAAGGAACAGTCCCCTTCCTAGTGTACTTTGGGAAGATCCTGCTGTGCCAACCAAAGGCCTTTCATCAGCAGGGTGGAGAGGCTCTACTCCTGAGAAGGGGAGCAGATCTGCATGATGCCACATCCTTTAAGACTTTGGGTTTTGGGGTACCTGGGTGGCTCAGTCGGTTGGGTGTCTGACTTCAGCTCTGGTCATGATCCCACCATTCATGGGTTTGAGCCCCACATTGGACTCTGTGCTGACAGCTCAGAGCCTGGAGCCTGCTTTGGATTCTGTGTCTCCCTCTCTGCCCTTCCCCTGCTCATGTTTCTCTCTCTCTCTCTCTCTCTCTCTCTCTCTCTCTCTCTCTCTCTCAAAAATAAACATTAAAAAATTTAAGAAAAAAAGACTTTGGGTTTTGAATCCCAGCCAAACACCTAGGAGAAGCCTCAGGAGAAATTGTGGAGCAGGGCAAGCTGACTGTCCTTGCTCTTCTGTGAGGGCTGCCTGAACAGCGGGGGTTGAAATCCCCGCTCTGGAGTGGAGAGTGAGTTGATTCCATTTTTCCCCCAACACCAACATGGTGGGACTTCAGTGGCCCCTTAGTGGAAGTGGGACACACTCACACCAAACCCCGCCCTTTAGTGGAAGTGGGACACACTTACACCAAACTCCGCAACTCTGTGCCTGGCAACTGCTTATTTGCTGACCCAATGCAGCCAGCCTCTCCTCCAGACCAGCACAGCTGCTGCCCCCAGGCACCAACAGACGACTTTTTTTTTTTCTTTTTTCCACCCTCTTCTTTTTTTCTTTTGGAATCAGGCTCATAGTTTCTGATTTATTTTTTTTGTCATTTCTTATTATATGTATTTTTATTTTTTATCAACCTTTTTTTTTCTATTCTTTTTCCTTCTTTTCTCTTTTCTTCTGCCTTTTTCTTCTTTCTTTTTCCTTGGAATAAGCCAAATAGTTTTTTTTTTTAATTTTTTTTCAACGTTTATTTATTTTTGGGACAGAGAGAGACAGAGCATGAACGGGCGAGGGGCAGAGAGAGAGGGAGACACAGAATCGGAAACAGGCTCCAGGCTCTGAGCCATCAGCCCAGAGTCCGACGCAGGGCTCGAACTCATGGACCGCGAGATCGTGACCTGGCTGAAGTCGGACGCTTAACCGACTGCGCCACCCAGGCGCCCCAGCCAAATAGTTTTTTGATTCTCTGTTTGGCTTTCATTTCTCCTCTTTCCGTTTTCTCTTTTTATGGGATCAGGCTCCCCCCCCCTTTTTATTCTACAGTTACTTCAACAAACAAATCAAAACACACCTAGTTAAAAGTCCAAACACTCCACCACTGCAAGCAAGGAGGAGCTCTGCAGAGGACTGACGAGTAGGAAAGAGAAACCAGAAAACAACAGCAGAGTGCATGCAGCATACACTAGAAATATTTTCTGGAGTTCCAGGCCCTGAATAATGTATGAGACTTTTTAAATATAGTATATATAATTATTATATATATTATAAATTTATGTATATGTATATATATATAAAAGAAATTTCAGCCAGAGACTTGCTCAAAACAGATATACACAATATATCTGAACAATAATTTAGAACAAAAATTTATAACACTACTAGCTGAGCTTGAAAAAAGCATAGAAGACACCAGAGAAACCCTTGTTTCAGAGATCAAAGACATAAGAAATAGGGCGAATTTGCAAGTGCTATAGATGAGATGCAAAATAAGCTAGGTACAGGGTGCCTGGGTGGCTCAGTCAGTTAGGCGTCCGACTTCGGCTCAGGTCATGTTCTCGCGGTTTGAGTACACTTCTCTTGATGAGCAATTAGCAATATATAGTTTTTGTTTTTATTTTTATTCAAAGTTTATATTTATTTTTTAATATGAAATTTATTGTCAAATTGGTTTCCATACAACACCAACTGCTCATCCCAACAGGTGCCCTCCTCAATGCCCATCACCCACTTTCCCCTCCCTCCAACTCCCATCAACTCTAAGTTTATTCTCAGTTTTTATGGTTTGGCTCCCTCCCTAACTTTTTTTTTCCTTCCCCTCCCCCATGGTCTTCTGTTAAGTTTCTCAGGATCCACATAAGAGTGAAAACATATGGTATCTGTCTTTCTCTGTATGACTTATTTCACTTAGCATAACACTCTCCAGGGTTTATATTTCTAATTTTTTCCAAGTTTTTATTCAAATTCCAGCTAGTTAACGTACAGTGCAATATTAGTTTGAGGTGTAGAATTTAGTGATTCATCACTTACATACAACACCCGATGCTCATTACAACAAATGCCTTCTTTAACACCTTCTTTAACTGTTTTAACCCCCTCCCCCCCACCTCCCTTCCAGTCACCATCAGTTTGTTCTCTATAGTTGAGTCTTAGTTTACCTCCTTCTGTTCCCTATGTTCATTTATTTTGCTTCCTTTTTGTTTTGTTTTTTTAATATAACTTATTGTCGAATTGGTTCCATACAACACCCAGTGCTCATTCCAACAAGTGCCCTCCTCAATGCCCATCACCCACTTTACCCTCTCCCCCACCCCCATCAACCCTCAATTTGTTCTTTGTATTTAAGAGTCTCTTATGGTTTGCCTCCCTCCCTCTCTGTAAATTTTTTTCTTTTTTTCCCCTTCCCCTCCCCATGATCTTCTGTTAAGTTTCTCAAGGTCCACATATGAGTGAAAATATATGGTATCTGTCTTTCTCTGACTGACTTATCTCACTTAGCATAATACCCTCCAGTTCCATCCACATTGCTGCAAATGGCCAGATTTCATTCTTTCTCATGGCCAAGTAGTATTCCATTGTATATATAAACCACATCTTCTTTATCCATTCATCGGTTGATGGACATTTAGGCTCTTTCCATAATTTGGCTATTGTTGAAAGTGCTGCAAATAAACATTGGGGTACATGTGCCCCTATGCATCAGCACTCCTATATCCCTCAGGTAAATTCCTAGCAGTGCTATTGCTGGATCATAGGGTAGTTCTATTTTTAATATTTTGAGTAACCTCCACACTGTTTTCCAGAGTTGGCTGCACCAGTTTGCATTCCACCAACACTGCAAGAGGGTTCCCATTTCTCCACATCATCTCCAGCATCTATAGTCTCCTGATTTGTTCATTTTAGCCACTCAATTTCACATATAAGTTAAATCATATGGTATTTGTCTTTCTCTGACTTATTCTGCTTAGCATAATACTCTATAGCTCCATCCTTGTCCTTGCAAATGGCAAGATTTCATTCTTTTTTATGGCTGAGTAATACTCCATTGTAAATATATATTACATCTTGTTTATCCATTCATCAGTTGATGGACATTTGGGCTCTTTCCGTAATTTGGCTTTTGTTGATAATGCTGCTCTAAGCATTGGGGAACATGTATCCCTTTGAATTAGTATTTTTGTATCCTTTGGGTAAATACCTAGTAGTGCAGTTACTGGATCATAGAATTGTTGAATCACTATATTTTACACCTAAAGCTAATTTAACACTATATGTTAACTATACTGGAATTAAAATTTTTTAAATGATGGGGCATCTGGGTGGCTCAGTTGGTTAAACGTCCAACTCTTGGTTTCAGCTCAGGTCATAATCTCGTGGTTTTGTGGGTTCAAGCCCCTCATCAGGCTCTGAGCTGGCAGTGTGAAGCCTGCTTAGGATTCTCTCTTGCTCCCTCTCTTTCTGCCCCTTCCCCACTCGTGCTGTCTCTGTCTCTCTCAAAATAAATAAATAAAGTTAAAAAAAATACTGGTATTGTTGAAATATGCAAATTACTGAATAACTTTTTTGAATCTCATGGTTTATCCAGGAACGACCATGTCAACACTTGCACTCATGGTGCAAAAGCAGTTGTAGATAAAACTGCCAGGCTCTTAGCATGAATCAAGATAGTGGTTACCAAACTGTAGTAATAGTCATTGTATTTTTCATCATCATGTACTTATAATAAATAAATTTGCAGTTTTATTTAAAAATATTCTTGATAAAGCACTGAAAGTGAAATCTTCACCACTGAGCACATTTAAAAAAATATTCTGTAGGATAAAATAGAAAATATACATAAAGCACTTTTACCATACACTGAAACATGTTGGCTATCTTAAGTAAAAGCACTTGTGCATTTGAGTTGAGAGCTGAGCTTTTTTTCATGGAACACCGCTTTCACTTGAAAGAAGGACAAAAGAACATGGCTCTTCAGATTTGAGTGTTTGACAGACATTTTCTCAAATATTAATGAAATGAGAAAGGAGAGTAATGAACAATATTTATTACCAGTGATAAAATTTTAGTTCTTAGCAATATATTCAAATTTTGAAAAATTTGTATCCACCACTCCAAGCCTGACAGCTTCCCAATACTTACTAATCAGTGGTGATATTAACAAATGTGATATTTTGGATATTTTATAATGGAATGAATCAACATATGGAAACTTACATAATTTAGTGAACTAGTATTTCCCATATGAATGATGTGTTTACAAAATCATGCATGGGAAAGAGACTTATTCAAAGTGCAAAATATACATAGTGGATTTCAACATAAAAGTGTCTGAAAAATTAATAAACATGGTTTCAGATTCCCCACTGCAAACTGTAAGAAAATACAACTTGTCAAGTTTTATTGTACAATCAAAACAGAATATTCACAATTATATGAAAAATTTATTAAAATATTCCCCCTTTTTTCAACTATATATCCATGTAAGGCCAAATTTTCCTCAACCAAAACAACATATCACAAAAGATTGAATACGGAAAGGGATATGAAAATCCAGCCATCTTTGCCTAAGCCAGACATTACAGAGATTTGCAAAACTGTAAAACAGTGCCACCATTCTTACTAATTTGTTGTAAAATATATTTCTTACTGAAATGTTATATCATTTCTGTTATGTAACGGGTTTATCACTTTAAATACATTTATAAACAGATATTTTAAATTTTTCTCAGGTTTAATTTCCAATACAGTAAATATTGAAAGATATAATCAATATGAACAAGAGCTATTTGGGGTCCTCGATAAAATTTATGAATTATAAAGGGGTCCTGAGAACAAAATGTTTGAGAAGTGTTCTACTTATAAGATTTGAATTTATGACTCAAATCTCCAAAAATTGTTAGAAATGTATGCTCTTGTCAAACAAATAATTGGTTTTGTTTTTTTCTAGTTTTTATTTTTAGAGAGAGAAAAAGAGAGAGAGCACAGGCATGAGGGAGAGAGGCAGAGGAAGAGAGAGAGAGACAATGTCTTAAGCAGGCTACACACTCAGCACAGAGCCCATTGCAGGACTTGATCCCATTATTCAGAGATTGCAACCCGAGCTGAAATCGAGTTGGACACTCAACTGACTGAACCACCCAGATTCCCCAAGACATTGGTTTCTAAACAGATGAAGTCATTGTCACAGCTATGACTTGGAGTGGGCTATTTGAACTCCATGCAAATTAAGTAAGTTAACCCTTGGCAATGACTATGGGAAAACACTGTAATATGTGATATATTTGGTATGGGATACCTAGCATTATACTATTACATTTTTACAATGTTTCACCATAAGCAAAGTATTTTCATAACCAAAGATAATTTTTTTAAAAGTTTTTTTTTTAATTTCAGTAGGTTAACAGGCAGTGTAATATTAGTTTCAGGGGTACAATTTACTGATTCAACACTTAAATACAATGCCAGTGCTCTTCACAAGTGTATACCTTAAACCATATCACCTATTTAACCCATATCCCCATTCACCTCCTCTTTTATAATCATCAGTTTGTTCTTTATAAACAGTCTGCATCTTGGTTTTACTCTCTATTTTCCCCCTATGACTCTTTGTTTTGTTTCTTAAATTCCACATAAGAGTTAAATTATATGGTATTTGTCTTTCTTTGACTTATTTCACTTAGCGTAATACACTCTACTCCATCTACATTATTGCAAATGACAAGATTCCATTCTTTTTTTTTAATATATGAAATTTATTGTCAAATTGATTTCCATACAACACCCAGTGCTCAACCCAAAAGATGCCCTCCTCAATACCCATCACCTATCCTCCCCCCCCCCCCCCCCTCCATCAACCCTCAGTTTGTTCTAGCTTGTAAGAGTCTCTTATGCTTTGGCTCTCTCCCACTCTAACCTCTTTTTTTTTTTCCTTCCCCTCCCTCATGGGTTTCTGTTAAGTTTCTCAGGATCTACATAAGAGTGAAAACATATGGTATCTGTCTTTCTCTGTATAGCTTACATCACTTAGCATCACACTCTCCAGTTCCATCCACGTGGCAACAAAGGGTCATATTTCATTCTTTCTCATTGCCATGTAGTACTCCATTGTGTGTATAAACCACAATTTCTTTATCCATTCATCAGTTGATGGACATTTAGGCTCTTTCCATAATTTGGCTATTGTTGAGAGTGCTGCTATGAACATTGGGGTACAAGTGCCCCTATGCATCAGCACTCCTGTATCCCTCGGATAAATTCCTAGCAGTGCTATTGCTGACTTGTAGCGTAGATCTATTTTTAATTTTTTGAGGAACCTCCACACTGTTTTCTAAGGTGGCTGCACCAGTTTGCATTCCCACCAAAAGTGCAAGAGGGTTCCCGTCTCTCCACATCCTCTCCAGCATCTATAGTCTTCTGATTAGTTCATTTTGGCCACTCTGACTGGCGTGAGGTGATATCTGAGTGTGGTTTTGATTTGTATTTCCCTGATGAGGAGCGACGTTGAGCATCTTTTCACATCCCTGTTGGCCATCCGGATGTCTTCTTTAGAGAAGTGTCTATTCATGTTTTCTGCCCATTTCTTCACTGGGTTATTTGCTTTTCGGGTGTGGAGTTTGGTGAGCTCTTTATAGATTTTGGATACTAGCCCTTAGTACGATATGTCATTTGCAAATATCTTTTCCCATTCCGTTGGTTGCCTTTTAGTTTTGTTGGTTGTTTCCTTTGCTGTGCAGAAGCTTTTTATCTTCATAAGGTCCCAATAGTTCATTTTTGCTTTTAATTCCCTTGCCTTTGGGGATGTGTCAAGTAAGAAATTGCTATGGCTGAGGTCAGAGAGGTCTTTTCCTGCTTTCTCCTCTAAGGTTTTGATGGTTTCCTGTGTCACATTCAGGTCCTTTATCCATTTTGAGTTTATTTTTGTGAATGGTGTGAGAAAGTGGTCTAGTTTCAACCTTCTGCATGTTGCTGTCCAGTTCTCCCAGCACCATTTGTTAAAGAGGCTGTCTTTTTTTCCATTGGATGTTCTTTCCTGCTTTGTCAAAGATGAGTTGGCCATACGTTTGTGGGTCTAGTTCTGGGGTTTCTATTCTCTTCCATTGGTCTATGTGTCTGTTTTTGTGCCAATACCATGCTGTCTTGATGATGACATCTTTGTAGTAGAGGCTAAAGTCTGGGATTGTGATGCCTCCTGCTTTGGTCTTCTTCTTCAAAATTACTTTGGCTATTCGGGGCCTTTTGTGGTTCCATATGAATTTTAGGATTGCTTGTTCTAACTTCAAGAAGAATGCTGGTGCAATTTTGATTGGGATTGCATTGAATGTGTAGATAGCTTTGGGGAGTATTGACATGTTAACAATATTTATTCTTCCAACCCATGTGCACGGAATGTTTTTCCATTTCTTTATATCTTCTTCAATTTCTTTCATAAGCTTTCTATAGTTTTCAGCATACAGATATTTTACATCTTTGGTTAGATTTAGTCCTAGGTATTTCATGCTTCTTGGTGCAATTGTGAATGGGATCAGTATCTTTATTTGTCTTTCTGTTGCTTCATTATTAGTGTATAAGAATGCAACTGATTTCTGTACATTGATTTTGTATCCTGCAACTTTGCTGAATTCATGTATCAGTTCTAGCAGACTTTTGGTGGAGTCTGTCGGATTTTCCATGTATAATATCATGTCATCTGCAAAAAGCGAAAGCTTGACTTCATCTTTGTCAATTTTGATGCCTTTGATTTCCTTTTGCTGTGTGATTGCTGATGCTAGCACTTCCTACACTTATTTTTTTTAATATATGAAATTTATTGTCAAATTGGTTTCCATACAACACCCAGTGCTCATCCCAAAAGGTGCCCTCCTCATTACCCATCACCCACCCTCCCCTCCCTCCCACCCCCCATCAACCCTCAGTTTGTTCTCAGTTTTTAACAGTCTCTTATGCTTATTCCTACACTATCTTAAACAACAGTGGTGAGAGTGGGCATCCCTGTCGTGTTCCTGATCTCGGGGAAAGCTCTCACTTTTTCCCCATTGAGGATGATATTAGCTGTGGGCTTTTCATAAATGGCTTTGATGATGTTTAATATGTTCCTTCTATCCCGACTTTCTCGAGGGTTTTTATTAAGAAAGGATGCTGAATTTTGTCAAAGGCCTTTTCTGCATCGATTGACAGGATCATATGGTTCTTTTCTTTTCTTTTATTAATGTGATGTATCACGTTGATTGATTTGCAAATGTTGAACCAGACCTGCAGCCCGGAATGAATTCCACTTGATCATGGTGAATAATTCCTTTTATATGCTGTTGAATTCAATTTGCTAGTATCTTATTGAGAATTTTTGCATCCATATTCATCAGGGATATTGGCCTGTAGTTCTTTTTTTTACTGGGTCTCTCTCTGCTTTAGGAATCAAAGTAATACTGGCTTCATAGAATGAGTCCGGAAGTTTTCCTTCCCTTTCTATTTTTTGGAATAGCTGAGAAGGATAGGTATTATCTTTGCTTTAAACGTCTGGTAGAATTCCCCAGGGAAGCCATCTGGTCCTGGACTCTTATTTGTTGGGAGATTTTGATAACTGATTCAACTTCTTCACTGGTTATGGGTCTGTTCAACCTTTCTATTTCCTCCTGATTGAGTTTTGGAAGTGTGTGGGTGTTTAGGAATTTGTCCATTTCTTCCAGGTTGTCCAGTTTGTTGGCATATAATTCTCATAGTATTCCCTGAGAATTGCTTGTATCTCTGAGGGATTGGTTGTAATCATTCCATTTTCATTCATGATTTTATCTATTTGGGCCATCTCCCTTTTCTTTTTGAGAAGCCTGGCTAGAGGTTTATCAATTTTGTTTATTTTTTCAAAAAACCAACTCTTGGTTTTGTTGATCTGCTCTACAGTTTTTTTTAGATTCTATATTGTTTATTTCTGCTCTGATCTGTATTATTTCTCTTCTTCTGCTGGGTTTTGGGTGTCTTTGCTGCTCTGCTTCTATTTCCTTTAGGTGTGCTGTTAGATTTTGTATTTGGGATTTTTCTTGTTTCTTGAGATAGGCCTGGATTGCAATGTGTTTTCCTCTCAGGACTGCCTTTGCTGCATCCCAAAGCGTTTGGATTGTTGTATTTTCATTTTTGTTTGTTTCCGTATATTTTTTAATTTCTTCTCTCATTGCCTGGTTGGCCCACTCATTCTTTAGGAGTGTATTCTTTAACCTCCATGCTTTTGGAGGTTTTCCAGACTTTTTCCTGTGGTTGATTTCAAGCTTCATAGCACTGTAGTCCGAAAGTATGCATGGTATGATCTCAATTCTTGTATACTTATGAAGGGCTGTTTTGTGACCCAGTATGTGATCTATCTTGGAGAATGTTCCATGTGCACTCGAGAAGAAAGTGTATTCTGTTGCTTTGGGATGCAGAGTTGTAAATATATCTGTCAAGTCCATCTGATCCAATGTGTCTCTCAGGGCCCTTGTTTCTTTATTGACCATGTGTCTAGATGATCTATCCATTGTTGTAAGTGGGGTATTAAATTCCCCTGAAATTTCCACATTCTTATCAATAAGGTTGGTTATATTTGTGAGTAACTGTTTTATATATTTGAAGGCGCCCATATTCGGCGCATAGACATTTATAATTGTGAGTTCTTCTTGATGGATAGACCCTGTAATTATTATATAATGCCCTTCTTTGTCTCTTGTTACAGCCTTTAACTTAAAGTCTAGTTTGTCTGATATAAGTATGGCTACTTCAGCTTTGTTTTGGCTTCCAGTCGCATGATAAATAGTTCTCCACCCCCTCACTTTCAATCTGAAGGTGTCCTCAGGTCTAAAATGAGTCTCTTGTAGACAGCAAATAGATGGGTCTTGTTTTTTATCCATTCTGATACCCTATGTCTTTTGGTTGGCGCATTTAGTCCATTTACATTCAGTGTTATTATAGAAAGATATGGGTTTAGAGTCATTGTGATGTCTGTAGGTTTCATGCTTGTAGCGATGTCTCTGGTACTTTGTCTCAGGGGATCCCCCTTAGGATCTCTTGTAGGGCTGGTTTAGTGGTGATGAATTCCTTCAGTTTTTGTTTGTTTGGGAAGACCTTTATCTCTTCCTCTATTCTAAATGACAGACTTGCTGGATAAAGGATTCTCGGCTGCATATTTTTCTGTTCATCACATTGAAGATTTCCTGCCATTCCTTTCTGGCCTGCCAAGTTTCAGTAGAGAGATCTGTCACTTGTCTTATTGGTCTCCCTTTATATGTTAGAGCACATTTATCCCTAGCTGCTTTCAGAATTTTCTCTTTATCCTTGTATTTTGCCAGTTTCACTCTGATATGTTGTGCAGAAGAGTGATTCAAGTTCCGTCTGAAGGGAGTTCTCTGTACCTCTTGGATTTCAATGCCTTTTTCCTTTCCCAGATCCGGGAAGTTCTCAGCTATTATTTCTTCAAGTACACCTTCAACACCTTTCCCTCTCTCTTCCTCCTCTGGAATACCAATTATACGTAGATTATTTCTCTTTAGTGCATCACTTAGTTCTCTAATTTTCCCCTCATACTCCTGGATTTTTTTTTATCTCTCTTTTTCTCAGCTTCTTCTTTTTCCATTATTTTATCTTGTAGTTCACCCATTCTCTCCTCTGCCTCTTCAATCCGAGTAGTGGTCATCTCCATTTTATTTTGCAGCTCATTAATAGCATTTTTTAGCTCCTCCTGGCTGTTCCTTAGTCTTTTGATCTCTGTAGCAATAGATTCTCTGCTGTCCTTTATACTGTTTTCAAGCCCAGTGATTAATTTTCTGACTATTATTCTAAATTCACTTTCTGTTATATTGTTTAAATCGTTTTTGATCAGTTCGTTAGCTGTTGTTATTTCCTGGAGGTTTTTTTGAGGGGAATTCTTCCGTTTCATTATTTTGGATAGTCCCTGGAGTGGTGCGGAACTGCAGGGCACTTCCCCTATGCTGTCTGAATAACTTGCGTTGGTGGGCGTGGCCGCAGTCAGACCTGATGTCTGTCCCCAGCCCACCACTGGGGCCACCATCAGACTGGTGTGTACCTTCTCTTCCCCTCTCCAAGGGGCAGGATTCACTGTGGGGTGGCGTGGCCGGTCTGGGCTACCCACCCATTGCCAGGCTTGTGGTGCTGGGGATCTGGCGTCTTAGCTGGGGTGGATAGGCAAGGTGCACGCGGGCGAGAGGGGCAGGCTCAGCTTGCTTTTCCTTCAGTGATCTGCTTTGGGAGGGGCCCTGCAGCACCGGGAGGGAGTCAGACCTGCCACCCGAGGGATGGATCCACAGAAGCACAGCGTTGGGTGTTTGCGCGTGCAAGCAATTTCCCTGACAGAAACTGGTTCCCTTTGGGATTTTGGCTGGGGGATGGGCGAGGGAGATGGCACTGTCGAGTGCCTTTGTTCCCCGCCAAGTTGAGCTCTGTTGTCCGTGTCTCAACAACTCTCCCTCCCGTTGTCTTCCAGCCCTCCCACTCTCCAAGGAGAGCTGTTAACTTATAACCTTCCAGATGTTAAATCCCGCTTGCTGTCAGAACACACTCCGTTCATCCCCTCTGCTTTTGGATGCCAGACTTAGGGGCTCTGTTTTGCCTGCAGGCTGCCCCTCCACCCCTGCTCCCTCCCACCAGTGCGTGTAGTGCACACCGCGTCTCTGCCCTTCCTACCATCTTCCGTGGGCCTCTTGTCTACACTTGGCTCTGGAGAATCCATTCTGCTAGTCTTCTGGTGGTTTTCTGAGTTATTTAGGCAGGTGTGGGTGGAATCTAAGTGATCCTCAGGACACGGTGAGCCCAGCATCCTCCTAAGCTGCCATCTTCCGCCTCGTTGATTCCATTCTTTTTTATTGCTGAATAATATTCCAGTATATATACATACCACCTCTTCTTTATCCATTCATCAGTCGATGCACATTTGGACTCTTTCTGTAATTTGACTATTGTTGATAATGCTGCTATAACATCAGTTTGCATGTTTCACTTCAAAGTAGTATTTTTGTATTCTTTGGGTAAATAACTAGTAGTGCAATTGCTGGATCATAGAGTACTTCTATTTTTAACTTTTTGAGGAATCTCCATACTGTTTTCCACAGTGGTTGCACCAGTTTGCATTCCCACCAACAGTGCAAGAGGGTTCCCCTTTCTCTGCATTCTCACCAAAACCTGTTGTTTCTTATGTTGTTAATTTTAGCCATTCTGACTGGTGTGAGGTGATATCTCATTGTAGTTTTGATTTTTATTTACATGATAATGAGTGATTTTGAGAATCTTTTCATATGTGTGTGGGCCATCAGTGTGTCTTCTTTGGAGAAATTTTGTTCACGTCTTTCACACATTTTTAAATTGGATTATTTGTTTTTGGTGTGTTGAATTTTCTACATTCTTTATATATTTTGGATACTAGCCCTTTATCAGATATACCATTTGCAAATATCTTGTCCCATTCTGTAGGTTGCCTTTTAGTTTTGCTGATTGTTTCCTTCACTGTGCAGAAGGTTTTTTTTTTATCTTTATGAAGTCCCAATAGTTTATTTTTGCTTTTATTTCCCTTACCCCAGGATACATATCTAGTAAGAAGTTGCTACCACTGATTTCATTTTTTTAAATTTTTTTAAATTCATTTTTGAAACAGAGAGAGACAGAACACGAGCAGGGGAGGGGCAGAGAGAAAGGGAGACACAGAATCTAAGCAGGCTCCAGGCTCTGAGCTGTCAGCACATAGCCCGATGTGGGGCTTGAACTCACAGAGTGTGAGATCATGACCTGAGCTGGTCAGACGCTCAACCAACTGAGCCACTCAGGCACCCTGCTACAACTGATTTCAGAGAGGTTACTGCTTGTGTTCTCCTCTACAGTTGTAATGGTTTCCTATCTCACATTTAGGTCTTTCATTCATTTTGAGTTTCTTTTTGTGTATAGTGTAAGAAAGTGGTCCAGTTTCATTCTTTTGCATGATGCTGTCTAGTTTTCCCAACATTCTTTGTTGAAGAAACTCTTTCCATTGGATATTATTTCCTGCTTTCCTGAAGCTTAATTAATGATATAGTTGTGTGTTCATTTCTGGGATTTCTATTCTGTTTTATTAACCTATGTGTCTATTTTTGTGACAATACTATATTGTTTTTCATCACTACAGCTTTGTAATATAACTTGAAGTCTGGAATTGTGATGCCTCCAGCTTTGCTTTTCTTTTTCAAGGTTGCTTTGGCTATTCTTGTTTTTTTTGTGGTTCCATACAAATTTTTGGATTGTTCGTTCTTGCTGTGTGGAAAATGCTGTTGGTATTTCAATACAGATTGCATTAAATGTGTAGACTGCTTTGGGTAATATAGACATTTTAACAATATTTTAACAATAGACATCCATGAGCATGGGATATCTTTCCATTTCTTTGTGAATCTTCAGTTTCTTTCATCAGTGTTTTGTAGTTTTCAGATATAGGTCTTTCACCTCTTTGGTTAGGTTTATTCCTAATTATCTTAGGGTTTTTGATGCATGTGTAAATGGTATTGATTCCTTGATTTCTCTTTCTGATGCTTCATTATTGGTGTACAGAAATGCAACAGATTTCTGTACATTGATTTTGTATCCTGGCACTTTACTGAATTCATGTATCAGTTCTAGCAATTGTTGATGGAGTTTTTGGGTTTTCTATATAGAGTATCATGTCAATTGCAAATGGTGAAATTTTGACATCTTCCCCGTCATATTGGATGCCTTTTATTTCTTTTTTGTTGTCTGAGTGTTGTAGCTAGGACTTCAGGTATTATGATAAATAACAGTGGTGGGAGTGGACACCTCCGTCTTGTTCCTGAATGTAGAGGAAAGGCTCTCAGTTATTGCCTATGGAGGATGATATTAGCTGTGAGCTTTTCGTGTATGGTCTTTATTATGTTATGTTCCCTCTAACCATACTTTGTTAGAGGGTTTTGATCATGAATGAATTTGTACTTTTGTTAAATGTTTTTTTCTGCATTTATTGAAAGGATAATATGGTTCCTATCATTGCCTTATTGATGTGGTGTGTCACATTGATTGATTTATGAATATTCAACCATACTTGCAGCCCAGGAATAAATCCCACTTGATCATGGAGAATGATTCCTTTCATGTACTGTTTGGCTTGTTTTCCTAGTATTCTATTTAGAATTTTTGCATCCATGTCATCAGAGATATTGGCCTGTAGATCCTCTTTTTGTTTTGTTTTGTTTTGTTTTGTTTTGTTTTAGTGGAGTCTTTGGTTTTGGTATCAGGGATAATACTGGCCTCATAGAATGAATTTGGAAGTTTTCTTCCTCTTCTGTTTTTTTGAAATAGTTTGAGAAGGATACATATTAACTCTTATTTAAATGTTTGGTATAGGGGTGCCTAGGTGGCTCAGTCAGTTCAGCAGCCGACTTCAGCTCAGGTTATGATCTCACACTTCATGAGTTCAAGCCCCGCATCAGGCTCTGTACTGAGAGTTCAGAGCCTGGAGCCTGCTTCAGATTCTGTGTCTCCCTCTTTGTGCCCTTCCCCTGCTCAGACACTCTCTCTCTCTCTCCAAAAAAATGAATAAATAAACATTAAATATTTGGTATAATCCACATATGAAGTCATCTGGCCCTTTTATTGGAAGATTTTTTTTTTATCACTGATTCAACTTCTTTGCTGTTTATCAATCTGTTCAAGTTTTCTATTTCATCTTGTTTCAGTTTTGATAGTTTATACATTTCTAAAAGTTCATCCATTTCTTCCAGGTTGTCCAGTTTGTTGGCATAAAGTATTTTATAAAGTTCTCATAATTGTGTGGATTTCTGTAGTGTTGGTTGTTATTTCTCTATTCTCATTTGTGATTTTATTTATTTGGGTCCTTTCTTTTTTATTTTTGATATGTCTGGCTAGGTGTTTATCAATTTCATCAATTTTTTTCAAGGAACCATCTCCTGGTTTCATTTGTCTGTTCTATTGTTTTTTAGTTTTTGTATCATTTTATTTCTGCTCTAATATTTATTATTTCCCTTCTCCTTTCAGAATTCTTTGTTGTTCTTCTTCTAGCTCCTTAGGCGTAAGTGTGGGATGTGTAATTGGGATTTTTCTTGCTTTTTGGAAATAGGCCTTTATTGCTATATACCTCCCTCTGATGACTGCTTTTGCTGCATCCCCAATATTTTTGACCATTGTGTTTTCATTTTCATGTTTCCATGTATTTTTTTTAAATTTCTTCCTTTATTTCCTGGCTGACCCATTCACTGTTTAGTAGAATGTTGTGTAACCTCCATAATTTGTGGTCTTTCCGTTTTTTTTTCTTGTTGTTGATCAAGTTTCATGGCATTGTGGTCAGAAAATATGCATGGTATGATCTCAATCTCTGTACTTGTTGAGGCCTGTTTGGTGACCTTGTATGTGATCTATTCTGAGAATGTCCCATGTGCACTTGAAAAAAATGTGTATTCTGTTTTAGGATGGAATGTTCTGAATATATCTGTTAAGTTCATCTGGTTCAGTGTGTCACTCAAAGCCACTGTTTCTTGTTGATTTTCTGCTTATATGATCTGTCCATTGATGTAAGTGGGAAGTTACACTCCCCTACTATTACTGTATTATTATCAATGAGTTACTTTATGTTTATTGTTGTTTTATATATTTGGGTGTCTCAAGTTGAGTGCATAAAAATTTGCAATTATTAGATCTTCTTGGATTGTCCCTTTTATTATCATATAGTGCCCTTCTTCATCTTGTTACAGTTTTTGTTTTAAAGTCTACTTTGTCTGATATAAGTATTGCTACTCTGGCTTTCTTTTGATGTCCATTTCCATGATAAATATTTCTCCATCCCCTCACTTTCAATCTGCAGGTGTCTTTATGTATAAAATGAATCTCTTGTAGGCAACAGATAGATGGCTCTCGTTTTTTTAATCCATTCTGACACCCTGTGTCTTTTGATTGAAGTGTTTAGTCCATTTACAATCAGAGTAATTATTGATATATATGTATTTAGTGCTATCTTAGTACTTGTTTTGTGTTGTTTCTGAACATTTCTCTACTCCTTTCTAGTTTTTGTCACTTTTGGTCTTTATTTCTCACTCAAAGAGTTCCCTTTAAAATTTCTTGCAGGGCTGGTTTAGTGGTCACAAACGCCTTTAGTTTTTGTCTGGGCAACTCCGTATCTCTCCTTCTATTCTGAATGATAGCCTTGCTGGATAGAGTATTCTTGGCTGAGATTTTTCTCTTTCAGCACTTTGTCTATATCTTGCCACTCTCTTTTGACCTGAAATGTTTCTGTTAAGAAATCTGCAGCTAGTCTCCTGGATCTTCCCTTTTAAGTTAGGGACTTTTTTTTTTTTGCCGCCTTTCATTTTTATAGATGAAAAAAATGTGGGCTCAAGAGAGGTAATTTACCTATAGTCACACAGTAATGTTCACCATTGTATCTCCAGTAACTAGCACAATGTAGACTCTTAATAAGTATTTGCTGTATGCATATCTAAATAAAGGAATAAGAGAATGATAAAGCTTAGAGAAACAAGGACTTCTCATCCTGAGTCCTACATTTTCTCACTTTTGCATGGCCTCCTCATATTTTGCAGAACAAGAGTAAGTGTTCTTCTATTATAGCACTAAATATTTAGATTATTCATAATAAATAACTTTTTGGCAATTTGAAGCTCATCCTCCTCTGTTATCTGAATACCCCACTACTTTCGAGTGTGTGTTTTACTTGTTTTCTTTTTTTAATTTTACTTTTTATTTTTAAAAATTTACATCCAAATTAGTTAGCATATAGTGAAACAATGAATTCCGGAGTAGATTCCTTAATGCCCCTTACCCATTTAGCCCATAGCCCCTCCCACAACCCTTCCAGCAACCCTCAGTTTGTTCTCCATATTTACAAGTCTCTTCTGTTTTGTCCCCCTCCCTATTTTTATATTATTTTTGTTCTCGTTCCCTTATGTTCATCTGTTTTGTCTCTTAAAGTCCTCATATGAGTGAAGTCATATGATTTTTGTCTTTCTCTGACTGACTAATTTCATTTATCATAATACCCTCCAGTTCCATCTGCGTAGTTGCAAATGGCAAGATTTCATTCTTTTTAATTGCCGAGTAACACTCCATTGTATATATATTACTTCTTCTTTATCCATTCATCCATTGATGGACATTTGGGCTCTTTTTATTTTGATGAGGTCCCAATAGTTCATTTTTGCTTTTGTTTCCCTTGCCTTCAGAGACGTGTTGAGTAAGAAGTTTCTGTGACCAAGATCAGAGAGGTTTTACCTGCTTTCTCCTTGAGGATTTTGATGGCTTACTGTCTTACATTGAGGTCTTTCATCCATTTTGAGTTTATTTTTGCATATGGTGTAAGAAAGTGGTCCAGGTTCATTCTTCGTCATGTCGCTGTCCACTTTTCCCAGCACCACTTGCTGCAGAGACTGTCTTTATTCCATTGGCTGTTTTTTCCTGCTTTGTCAAAGATTAGTTGGCCATAAGTTTGTGGGTCCATTTCTGGGTTCTCTATTCTGTCCACTGATCTGAGTGTCTGTTCTTGTGCAAGTACCATAATGCCTTGATGATTACAGCTTTGTAGCATAGCTTGAAGTCCGGGATTGTGATGCTTCCTGCTTTGATTTTCTTTTTCAAGATTGCTTTGGCTATTCGGAGTCTTTTCTGGCTCCATACAAATTACTGGGAATTCAGTCTGCAGACCCTGCCAAGTCTGTCTATACTTAAGATTCCATCTCCAGTAAATTCTAATGCAATGCCTTTAAGATATTTCCAGGGACTAAGATTTGAAGTGAACAAAAATGTAATAAATGAATCATAGTTAACAGTACTAAATAGAGATTTTACTTAACATTTTCTACGTATAATCTTGGGAAGGAGAGGAGTTTAAACTAGAGGAGATTAGAGTGGGGATTAGAAAACCTACATTACAGTCCTGTTTCTACTATTTGTTGTTGAGGGACTTTGGAAATATGACTTTATTGCATACTCTGGATAATGTCTATCTCTTTGTACCTGAATAAATGACATAAGAGGGTGAAACTATATGTGAAAATATATTGAATTCCTTAATATAAAAAGTTGAATGTCACAGCTAGCCTTAAGAATAAAGCTGTCTTGAATGGCTAAATTTAAAAACTCACAAAACAACAGATGTTGGCAAGCATGCAGAGATAGGGGAACCCTCTTAGACTGTTGGTTGGAATGGAAACTGGTACAGCCACTCTGGAAAACAGTATGGAAATTTCTCAAAAAGTTAAAAGTAAAACTACCCTCTGACCCAGCAATTGCACTACTAGATGTTTTTAATTGTTTTTTTTTTTTTTTTGGATGTGAGGTCATTTTATTTTATTTTATTTTATTATTTATATATGAAATTTATTGTCAAATTGGTTTCCATACAACACCCAGTGCTCATCCCAAAAGGTGCCCTCCTCAATACCCATCACCCACCCTCTCCTCCCTCCCACCCCCCATCAACCCTTAGTTTGTTCTCAGTTCTCAACAGTCTCTTATGCTTTGGCTCTCTCCCACTCTAACCTCTTTTTTTTTTTCTTCCCCTCCCCCATGGGTTCCTGTTAAGTTTCTCAGGATCCACATAAGAGTGAAACCATATGGT
>NW_024420192.1:1352625-1353125 GCF_014898765.1 Herpailurus yagouaroundi | reverse complement strand
TTTTTTTTTTTCCTTCCCCTCCCCCATGGGTTCCTGTTAAGTTTCTCAGGATCCACATAAGAGTGAAACCATATGGTATCTGTCTTTCTCTGTATGGCTTATTCTAGAAAGGTGTCTCTGCTCTGAAAGATTAAAATACTCTTGTAGGAATTAAGAATTAACTAAGCCTTATGGAAGAATAAATTAGATTCCTATTTTAGTTTGTACCAGTTAAGGTGCTTTGAACAATGCAAATAACATCTTAATAAGTAATTACAATGGAACTTTGTAGGCTAAAGGTGTTTTTTATAAATAATGTGTTGAGATCAATTAGCATCCCTAATGAAATATATAGAGCAACTCTAAATGACATAAATTGAAATGTGCAAAAGCAAGGGAATATAAATTTTCTAAGAGGGATTTACTACACTTACTTTGGAAGCATACCAAAGCTTTCACCTCCTGTGAGCAACATCTGAAATCATGTCAGATAGAATCAAATTAGATATATTGTCTTTAAT
>NW_024420192.1:1300680-1352225 GCF_014898765.1 Herpailurus yagouaroundi | reverse complement strand
TCTCCTGATTTGTTCATTTTGGCCACTCTGACTGGCGTGAGGTGATACCTGAGTGTGGTTTTCATTTGTATTTCCCTGATAAGGAGCGACGCTGAACATCTTTTCATGTGCCTCTTGGCCATCCGGATGTCTTCTTTAGAGAAGTGTCTATTCATGTTTTCTGCCCATTTCTTCACTGGGTTATTTGCTTTTCGGGTGTGGAGTTTGGTGAGCTCTTTATAGATTTTGGATACTAGCCCTTTGTCCGATATGTCATTTGCAAATATCTTTTCCCATTCCGTTGGTTGCCTTTTAGTTTTGTTGGTTGTTTCCTTTGCTGTGCAGAAGCTTTTGATCTTCATAAGGTCCCAGTAATTCACTTTTGCTTTTAATTCCCTTGCCTTTGGGGATGTGTCGAGTAAGAGATTGCTACGGCTGAGGTCAGAGAGGTCTTTTCCTGCTTTCTCCTCTAAGGTTTTGGTGGTTTCCTGTGTCACATTCAGGTCCTTTATCCATTTTGAGTTTATTTTTGTGAATGGTGTGAGAAAGTGGTCTAGTTTCAACCTTCTGCATGTTGCTGTCCAGTTCTCCCAGCACCATTTGTTAAAGAGACTTTTTTCCATTGGATGTTCTTTCCTGCTTTGTCAAAGATGAGTTGGCCATACGTTTGTGGGTCTAGTTCTGGGGTTTCTATTCTATTCCATTGGTCTATGTGTCTGTTTTTGTGCCATTTTAATTGTTTTTGAATATTTATTTATTTTTGAGAAAGAGACAGAGTGCAAGCAGGAGAGGGGCAGAGAGAGAGGAAGACACAGAATCCAAAGCAGTCTTTAGGCTCTGAGCTGTCAGCACAGAGCCCAACGTTGGGCCGAACACGTGAACTGCGAGATCACAATCTGAGCAGAAGTCAGATGCTCAATCAGCTGAGCCACCCAGGCGCCCCTGCACTACTAGGTATTTATCCAAAAGATACAAAAATACTGATTCAAAGGGACACATACACCCCAATGTTTATAACATCACAATCAACAATAGCCAATAGTGTGTATATATTGCACACACACACACACACACACACACACAGACACACACACACACACACACACAATGGAATAATACATGGCCATCAGAAACAATGAATTCTTGCCATTTGCAACAATGTGGATGGAACTAGAGTCTATTATGCTAACACCTAAGTCAAAGAAAATCAAATATCACATGATTGCACTCATATGTGGAATTTAAGAAACAAAACAGATGAACATAGGGGGAAGGAAGGAAAAATAAAATAAGATAAAAACACAGAGGGAGGCAGACCATAAGAGAGTCTTAAATATATAAAACAAACAGAGTTGCTGGAGGGAGGGTGGGTGGGGGGATGGGCCCAATGGGTAATGTCCATTAAGGAGGGCACTTGTGATGAGCACTGGGTGTTAAATGTAAGTGATGAATCACTAAATTCTACTCCTGAAACCGATACTACACTATATGTTAACTAACTTGAATTTAAATAACATCTTGGAAGAAAAAAAGAATAAAGTGGTCTTTTATTTTCCAATCCAACATACCCCATTTATACTCTTTCACACATTTTGAGAACTGTTAAAATAAAGTGAACACCTGAAACTGATATGACACTATATGTTAAGTAGCTGGAATTTAAATAAAAACTTAGCAAGAATAACTAAATAATGTATAACATTTAAGGCATGTTACAATCCATGGACTCTAACAATAAAGTCAGGTGGTCCAATAAAAAAAAACATGGATTTTTTTTTATTACCTCTACTAAGGCACCAGTTATCCTTCTAGTTAGTTACTCAAGCTTGTACTCATTGTGACTTTTTTCCTTATCTATGTCATACTAGACTGTAAGCTCCTAAATAGCAGTGACCAAATTGCCCACTTTTGTATCTCCCACAGCATCTATTAAGGCCCTTGCATAAGGTTTAGTAAATGTGTATTAAATGAAAATAGATTCTTAGTGTAACATTGGTGGTAGAGCTTCTCACCTTTTAATTCTTGTAGTAGCCTTTGAGTTCACCTTCAGTGAACAAATAAAGCTCTGAACAAATTTTTCTATTCCTGTAATTCTCTCTCCAGCTTGTTCTCCCTATTACTCAGTCATCAGACTTTGACTCTTAAATATAGAGAACAACTGAGGGTTGCTGGAGCGGTTGTGGGTGAGGAATGGGTTAAATGGGCAAGGGGCTTTAAGGAAGACACTTGTTGGGATGAACATTGATTGTTATATGTAGGGATGAATCATCACTGGATTCTACTCCTGAAATCATTATTGCACGATATGATAACTAACTTGGATGTAAATTAAAAAAAAAGAAAAAATAAGAAAAAGAAGTCATCAGACTTTTATTATCATAGATTGAGCTAAGAATGTGCACTAAAATGATATTTGGCCTTTGTAGGGAAAAATTATTATTAAGAAGTGAGCCGAAGTTTAGACATGTGTCTTAGGAAGATAATTCCAATAATATTGGGGGATGGTGGTAAAATGCACTGGTAAGGAGATGAAAGCACTTCTTGAGTTTCCCTTGAAACTTTTATCTTACATTTGTAAACAGTGAGACCACTTTGGAGACTAACATGGTACTTTAGGGAAAAATGATGGGGAACTGAACTAGGGAAGTAGCAGTGGGGTTGGGGAGAAGTGGGGAAACTCAAGAGAGATTCTGGAGCTAGCATAACCAGGACTTAGTGGCATTTTAGATGTAGGAAGTGAAGGAGAGAGAAGAGTATCAAGGATTCTGACCTTGAGCAGGTGAATGGTCCAGTTATTCACTGAGATAGATAACTCAGGAGGAGGAGCTAGTTTAGGGTGGTGAAGGAAAAAAGATGAATTCCCTTTCAAACATGTTATAACTGTGCTGATGGAAAACATCCAAGGAGGTAGTACCATTTACCTGCTTGTACAAAATACTCATTTTAAACTATCACAGGTGTATGACTATCTAATCTTCAACTTTAAAATGTTGTAAACTTTCTAAGTTTTCTTGTGTCTTCCAGTGTCTTACTGTCCATAGAGTCAGGAAGATGCTTTTCATATGTTACCCCAAATTACTCTGATGTATTTTAAACCTATTCCCTACCTACTGTTGCTAGAATCCAAGAACAGATGCTCTGTCATCCTCCTTATAGTCTCTTTTCACATTTTCAAAGAAATCCAAATACATGCATACACGAAATCCTGTCCATCCCTCTGTAAAACATCCATGATCATTCTTTTAGGAAATTATTTCTTCATCTCTGAAATTTCATAGTCATGTGTACCATTAACATGACACTAAACCACTGTTACTTTTATATTTCTATATTTATTTTTTGTATACGTCTTATCTCCCGTAATAAACTGTAGCCTCTTTGAAGGCAGAAATATGTATCCCCCATAGCATCTGCCATATTTGTGAAAGTTCATTGATCTATAAGATAGCATAGCACAATGCTTTACACATAGTAGGTGCTCAAAAAACACTTGTCTAATGAATGATACCCCAACTTCAACCTTCATTTGGTAAAATCAGCCCCATAGAACCTATTTCCTACATGGTATAGTCTCACTGCACTCCTTGTTGTCATTAAGCACATGGTCATTAAGCACATGTCATATATGACATGGTCATATAAGACCCAGATATTAGACTTTACCCAGAAGACTTTATCAGCAGATATTTAAGCCCTCTTGGTTACAGTTTTTAAATCCAAGAGTGGTGTGTAAATGTCTAATTCAGGTTTCTAAGAGAGTAGAACTTAAATTTTCTCACGAAACTACCTTACTCACAAATGTGCAAGGCGATGGATGTGATGATTGACTAGATGATGGTGGGGATCCTTTCACAGCGTGTGTGTGTGTGTGTGTGTGTGTGTGTGTGTGTGTGTATGTGTGTGTGTGTTTGTGTGTATAATGACAATGTATATTTTAAATATATTAAAATTGTATTTATCAATTGTACCTCATTAAATCTGACAAAAACAAAGGCATTTAAGATAATTAAATAAAGTATAAGGGCACCTAGGTGGCTCAGTTGGTTAAGTGTCCAACTCCTAGTTTCAGCTCAGGTCATGATCTCACAGGTTCATGAGTTTGAGTCCTGCATTAGGCTCTGCTGACAGTGCAGAGTCTCCTTGGGATTCTCTCTCCCTGTCTCTCTGCCTCTCCTCCCTCCCCTGTTCACACCATTTCTGTTTCTCTCAAATATAAATAAATAAACTTTAAAAAGAGCACATAATGTCTTTTCCTAATCAAAACACTTTTCTGGCCTCCCCTTTCATCACTCAGGCAAAACAGAAGCAGTTACAAGTTCTGAATATTGTGAACTGGCTGCCTATCAAAGCACTACATTGTGGATAGTTCAATTCACTCTTCTTATTCTCTGCAACTACCCACCCATTAGCTAACAAGTCAAAGCTACAAGCTCCAGTACTCAATTCCCCTACTTCTTTGTCTTGACTGAGAAATGATAGTTCAGTTAGTTATCCATGCCATTCTTTTTATTTTTTGACTCTGCTCAGAAGTCCCTGTTGATACCTACTAAAAGATTTGAAGTAGGTCTTCAAATAAAGAGAAGGGGGAGGGAGTGGTGAAGTGGGATGTATACACCTTGGCCATGGATTTTCTCTCTTAGAAAAAGTAATCTGGGTTTCTTCAGTCTTCACAAATATGTGCATCAAACCAAAAAACTAACCAGTTTTATTTCCTTTACAGTGACCAGCCTTATCTAAACCAGCAGGTCCTTCTAATGAGAGGATCAAAGTTTGAGATCTCTGCATAGTTTTAGTCTTTGAAATAATTTTATTTTATTTTATTTTATTTTATTTTATTTTATTTTATTTTATTTAAATTCAGTTAGTTAAGATATAGTGTAGTATTGGTTTCAGGAGTAGAATTTAGAATTTAGTGATTCATCACTTACATATAACACCCAGTGCCTTCCTTAATGTCCATTACCCAAGGGGCCCATTTCCCCACCCTCTTTCCCTCCAGCAACCCTTAGTTTGTTCTCTGTATTTTATATTCTCTTATGGTTTGCCTCCTTCTATGATTTATCTTATTGTATTTTTCCTTCCCTTCACCTATGTTCATCTGTTGTGTTTCTTGAATTCCACATCTGAGTGAAATCATGTGATATTTGACTTTCTCTGAAAGACTTATGTTGCTTAACATAATAAACTCTAGTTCCATCCATGTTGCAAATGGCAAGAATTTATTATTTTAGATGTCTGAGTAATATTCCATTGTACATATGTATATATGTACATATATTAAATAGGTACCTACACTATATATATACATATATTACATATGTACATATACTATATATATATATATACATATATATATATATGCCACTTCTTTTTCTTTTAAAGGGATGACATTTATTCATTTTCCAAATGTTACACTAAAACCACGTGGAAATGAATGGTTTTAGCAGTTAGAAAAAAAGCACAAATCTGGGGTTTGGAGGGGGAAAAGAAGACAACAGAAGTTGTTTCACATTACAGACCTCCCTGCCACACCCCAAAGCCTAATACTTGCTTACCAAGTCAAAAAAGAGACACAGTCAATTCACAAGCTGGAGGTTTGAATTTTAGTAAGACATTTATAAAAACCTAGACAGGGGCAGTGTCCTCCCCAGCCCAGGTGCCACTAGGCACAGCACAAGAGACTAAAAACTCAATGGGGGTGGAGGGGGAGGCTGGACCCTCAGGGTTTGGGAGTGTAGGTACTCCACATCTGGCTTAGGGATTTAGGGAAAAGAGTACACAAAACCTACTTGGAAAAGAATTGGGGAAGAAAACCAGCAATTGCCTTCTGTAGGGGTGGGGACAGGAGAGGTAACGCCAGGGACAGGAGCATTTCACATCACTAACTTAACTTGGGAAACTGCAAGGGACCATCTTCAACTGACCTTAAGAGAAAGGCCAAATGGAGGATGGGAGAATCCACAGGAGGGAAAAGGAGAGGGAACGTGGATGGGAGGGGGCAACAGCCCCTTCCTTTCTTGGCAGAGGAAGGCAGCCAGGGCACCAGGTCCAGGCAGTGACCTCACAAGGACAGCACAATTTTTGCAGCTTAGAGCTCACCTACCTGTCCTCACCCAGCTACTCATTCTGCTCACTGGTGGGTGTAGGGCCACTATCTGGCCCCAAGGGAGTGTATGGCTCTGTAGGCCCTGCCTCTTTTTATGTGTCTCCTCCTTTGGAGGCAACACCAGCCTCTGCCCCTTTGGCCTGGGGCTCCTGGTCCTTTCCTGAGCTGTGCCTTCCTTGCCACAGGCACTGATCTCCCCCTGCTCCTGCTCTTCCTCTTTGGGTGAGGAGTTATGTATCACCCCCACCCTCGTTCCCATTTCTCTTGAAGGACAGACCACTCAATTTGAAAGACTTCTTGAAAGAGAATTTCTTCTTCTTCTTGGGGGTCTCCTTGGTGGGGGCATCCCCCTTGACCTCAACGCCCTGGCTAGGGGGTGCTAGCTCAATGGCATCGCCAGTGGCCCCTGGCTGCCTCCTCTATTCCGTTCATGGAGGGCGATTCCCCTTCGCCCTTGGGGGATAAGTTTCCATTGCTTTTCACGTGGCCATTCTCCTGTCACTTTACCTTAGCAGGGGAAGTGCCAGCTGCCTCCTTGGTGGTCACCTTGCCCCAGGGAGCCTTGGAACTCTGGCCGCCCATGATGGGGGTCTGCTGGGGTCGCCCGGAGCCACCCCCCCCTTCCCCTTGTGCTGCAGTGGATAGTTCAGCCGGGTTGGCCTGGCTGGCAAAGGGGTGACGCTTGCACCTGAGGGGGAGGGGTATGGGGGTGAACAGAGCTTCACCCCCCTTTCCACCTCAGGACCCGCTAGCTGTGCCCACCGACCTGTGCCAGAATCTATACCACATCTACTTTATCCATTCATCATTGATGGACATTTGGGCTTGTTGCATAATTTGGCTATTGGTGATAGCACTGCTATAAACAATGGGGTGTTGTTTTTTGTGTTTTTTTTTTGTATTGTTTGGATAAATACCTAGTAATGCAATTGCTGGGTCATAGGGTAGTCCCATTTTCCATTTTTTGAGGAACCTCCATACTGTTTTCCAGAGTGGCTACACCAGTTTGTATTCCCACCAATAGTGTAAGAAGGTTCCCCTTTCTCCACATCCTTGCCAACATCTGTTGTTTGCTGAGTTGTTAATTTTAGCCCTTCTGAGAGGTGTGACGTGGTATCCCATTGTGGTTTTGATTTGTATTTCTCTGCTGATGAGTGATTTTGAGCATGTTTTCATGTGTCTGTTAGTCATCTGGATGTTTTCATGGAAAAGTGTCTATTCATATCCTCTGCCCATTTCTTCACTGGATTATTTGTTTTTGGGGTGTTGAGTTTGATAACGACTTTATAAATTTTGGATGCTATCCCTTTACTTGATATGTCATTTGCAAATATCTTCTCTCATTCCGTTGGTTGCTGTTTAGTTTTGTTGGTTGTTTGCTGTGCAAAAGCTTTTGATTTTGATGAGGTCCCAATGTTCATTTTTATTTTTGTTTCCCTTGCCTCTGTAGACATGTTAAGTAAGAAGTTGCTGCAGCCAAGATCAAAGAGGTTGCTGCCTGTTTTGTCCTGTAGGGCTTTGGTGGTTTCCTATCTTACATTTAGGTCTTTTATCTATTTTGAATTTATTTTTGTGTATGGTATAAAAAAGGGTTCCAGGTTCATTCTTCTGCGTGTCGCTGTCCATTTTTCACAACACCATTTGCTAAAGAGACTGTCTTATTTCCATTGGATAGTCTTTCCTGCTTTGTTGAAGACTAGTTTGCCATACATTTGTGGGTCCATTTTTGGGTTCTCTATTTTATTCTATTGATATATGTGCCTGTTTTTGTGCCAGTACCATACTGTCTTGATGATTCCAGGTTTGTAATACAGCTTGAAGTCCGGAATTGTGATGCCTCCAGCTTTGGTTTTCTTTTTCAACATTACTTTGGCTACTCGTGGTCTTTTCTGGTTCCACACAAATTTTAGCATTGTTTTTCTTAGCTCAGTGAAGAGTGCTCATGTCATTTTGATAGGGAGTGCATTCTATATGTATATTGCTTTGGGAAGTATCGACATTTTAACAATATTTGTTTTTTTTTTAAATCCATGAGCATGGAATATTTTTCCATATCTTTGTGTCTTCTTCAATTTCTTTCATAAACATTCTATAGTTTTAAGCATACAAATATTTTACCTCCTTTAGTTAGGGTTATTCCTAGGTATCTTATGGTTTTTGGTGCAATTGTAAATGGGATTGATTCCTTGATATCTTTTTTTGCTGCTTCATTATTGGTGTATAGTAATGCAACAGATTTCTGTATGTTGATTTTATAACCTGGGACTTTGCTAAATTCATGGATCAGTTCTAGCAGTTTTTTGATGGACTCTTTCAGGTTTCCCACATACAGTATCATGTCATCCATGAAGAGTGAAAGTTTGACTTCTTCCTTGCCAAATTGTATGCCTTTTAGTTCTTTTTGTTGTCTGATAGCTGAAGCTAGGACTTCCAGTTTTATTGTTGAACAACAATGATGAGAGTGGGCATCCTTGTCGTGTTCCTGATCTTAGGGGGAAAGCTCTCAGTTTTTCCCCATTGTGGATGATATTAGTTGTGGGGTTTTCATATATAGACATTATAATGTTGAGGTATGCTCCTTCTATCCCTACTTCCTTGAGAGTTTTTTTCAAGAAAGAATGCTGTATTTTGTCAAACACTTTTTCTGCATATATTGAGCAGATCATATGGTTTTTATTCTTTCTCTTATTGATGTGGTGTATAACGTTGATTTGCAGATATTGAACCACCCTTGTGACCCAGGAATAAATCTCATTTGATCATGGTGAATAATTTTTTAATGTATTTTTGGATTCAATTTTTTAGTATCTTGTTGAGAATTCTTGCATCCATGTTTAAAAAGAAGTTGGTCCATGATTCTCCTTTTTAGTGGGGCCTTTGTCTGGTTTTGGAATCAGGGTAGTATGGCCTCATAGAATGAGATTGGAAGTTTTCCTTCCATTTATGTTTTTTGGAATGGTTTCAAAAGAATAGGTATTAACTCTTCTTTAAATATCTGGTAGAATTCCCCTGGGAAGCCATGAGGCTCTGGACTCTTCTTTGTGGGGAGATATTTGATTACTGATTCAATACTTTTCCTGGTTATGTGTCTGTTCAAATTTTCTATTTCTATTTTCTATCCTTCCTGTTTTAGTTTTGGTGGTTTATATGTTTCTAAGAATTCATCTATTTCTTCCAGATTGTCCAAATTGTTGGCATATAATTTCTCATAATATTCTCTTATGGTTGTTTGTATTTCTGTGGTGTTGGTTGTGATCTCTCCTCTTTCACTAATGATTTTATTTATTTGTGTCCTTTCCTTGTTTTTTTTTTGATCAATTGGCTAAGGGCTTATCAATTTTGTTAATTCTTTAAAGAAACAGCTCCTAGTTTCACTGATCTCTTCTGTGTTTTTTTAAAATTTCAATATCATTGATTTCTGCTCTAATCTTTATTATTTCCCTTCTTCTGCTTGTTTTGGGCTTTGTTTGTTGTTTTTTATCCAGCTCCTTTACGTCTAAGATTAGGTCATGTATTTGAGACCTTTCTTCTTTAGGAAGGGCCTGGATTGCTATATGCTTCCTTCTTATGACCACCTGCATCCCAGTCTGCATCCTGGAGTTTTTGGACTGTCATATTTTCATTTTTATTGGCTTTCATGTACCTATTTATTTCCTCTTTAATTTCTTGGTTAACCCATACATCCTTTAGTAAGATGTTCTTTAACTTCCAAGTATTTGTGGTCTTTCCAATTTTTTTTCTTGTGGTTGTTTTCAACTTTCATAGCATTATGGTCTGAAAATATGCATGGCATGATATCAATCTTTTTGTACTTGTTGAGGACTGATTTGTGACCCATTATGTGATCTATTCTGGAGAATATTTCATGTGCACTTGAGAAGAAAGTGCATTCTGCTGCTCTATGATGAAATGTTCTGAAGATATCTGTAAAGTCCATCTGCTTTGATGTGTTATTCAAAGCCATTGCTTCCTTGTTGATTTTCTGCTTAGATGATCTGTCTATTGCTGTTAGCGGGGTGTTAAAGTCCTTACTATTTTTGTATTATTATTAAAGACTTTTTTTATGTTTGTTATTAATTGATTTATATATTTGGGTTCTTCCAAGTTGGGAACTTAAATATTTACAATTGTTAGATCTTCTTGATGGATAAACCCCTTAATTATGATATAGTGCCCTTCTTCATCTCTAGTTACAGTCTTGTTTTTAAATCTTGTTTGTCTGTCAATATACAGGTGACTTTAGGTCTAAAATGAGTCTCTTGTAGGCAGCATATAGATGGATCTTGTTTTTTTATTCATTCTGATATTCTGTGTCTTTTGATTGGAGCATTTAGTCCATTTACATTCAGAGTGATTATTGAAAGGTATTAATTTCATGACATTGTGTTGCCTGTAAAGTAGGAGTTTCTGGTGATGTTCTCTGGTCCTTTCTAGTCTTTGTTGCTTTGGGGTTTGTTTTTGTTTGTTTGTTAGTTTTGTTTTTTTGTTTGTTTGTTTTCTCCACTCAAAGAATTCCCCTTAAAATTTCTTGCAGGGCAGGTTTAGTGGTCATGAACTCCTTTAGTGATTGTTTGTCTGGGAAACTCTTTTATCTCTCCTATTCTGAATGACAGCATTGCTTGACAAAGAATTCTTGGATGCATATTTTTCTGATTCAACACATTGAATATATCCTCCACTCCTTTCTGGTCTGCCGAGTTTCTGTGGACAGATCGACTGTGAATCTGACCTGTCTTCCCATGTAGGTTAAGGACTTTTTACCCTTTGCTGCTTTCATGATTCTTTCCCTGTCTGTGTATTTTGTGGATTTGATATTATGGTATGCCTTGGTGACGGTAAGCTTTTGTTGAATTTAATTGGAGTTCTCTGTACTTCTTGAATTTTGATGGCTGTGCCCTTCTGCAGATTAGGGAAGTCTTCAGTTATAATTTGCTCACATAAACTTTCTATCCCTTTTTCTCACTCTTCATCTTCTCGGGCCCCTATGATACGAATGTTATTCCTCTTTAGTAAGTTGCTGAATTCTCTAACTCTTGTAATATTTTTCCTTTGTTTCCTTCTTTTCAGGTTCATTAATTTCCATAATTTTATCTTCTATATTACTATTCTATATTCTATATTACTGATGCAGTACTGACTCATCCACCATCACCATCATGGCATCCATCCATTTGATATTGCATGTTGGTTATAACATTTAATTTTGGCCTGACTGGGTTTTAGTTCTTTTGTCTGTGCTGAAGGTGATTCTCTGGTGTCTTCTACGCTTTTTTCAACCCAACCTAGTATTCTTTTTTATTTTATTTTATTATCTATTTTTTTAAAAATTACATAAAAATTAGCATATAGTGAAACAATGAATTCAGGAGTAGATTCCTTAATGCCCCTTACCCATTTAGCCCATCTCCCCTCCCACAACCCTTCCAGCAACCCTCAGTTTGTTCTCCATATTTACGAGTCTCTTCTGTTTTGTCCCCCTCCCTATTTTTATATTATTTTTGTTCTCCTTCCCTTATGTTCATCTGTTTTGTCTCTTAAAGTCCTCATATGAGGGAAGTCATATGATTTTTGTCTTTCTCTGACTAATTTCACTTAGCATAATACCCTCCAGTTCCATCCGCGTAGTTGCAAATGGCAAGATTTCATTCTTTTTGATTGCTGAGTAATACTCTATTGTATATATATACCACTTCTTCTTTATCCATTCATCCATCGATGGACATTTGGACTCTTTCCATACTTTGGCTATTGTTTATAGTGCTGCTATAAACATAGGGGTGCATGTGTCCCTTTGAAACAGGACACCTGTATCCCGTGGGTAAGTGCCTAGTATGCAATGACTGGGTCGTAGGGTAGTTCTATTTTTAGTTTTTTGAGGAACCTCCATATTGTTTTCCAGAGTGGCTGCACCAGCTTCCATTCCCACCAACAATGCAAAAGAGACCCTCTTTCTCCACATCCTCACCAACATCTGTTGTTGCCTGAGTTGTTAATGTTAGCCATTCTAACAGGTGTGAGGTGGTATCTCATTGTGGTTTTGATTTGCATTTCCCTGATGATGAGTGAAGTCGAGCATTTTTTCATGTGTCGGTTGGCCATCTGGATGTCTTCCTTGCAGAAGTGTCTATTCGTGTCTTGTGCCCATTTCTTCACTGGATTATTAGTTTTTTGGGTGTTGAGGTTGATAAGTTATTTATAGATTTTGGATACTAACCCTTTATCTGCTATGTCATTTGCAAATATCTTCTCCCATTCTGTCGGTTGCCTTTCAGTTTTGCTGATTGTTTCCTTCGCTGTGCAGAAGCTTTTTATTTTGATGAGGTCCCAATAATTCATTATTGCTTTTGTTTCCCTTGCCTCTGGAGACGTGTTGAGTAAGAAATTGCTGTGACCAAGGTCAAAGAGGTTTTTGCCTGCTTTCTCCTTGAGGATTTTGATGGCTTGCTGTCTTACATTGAGATCTTTCATCCATTTTGAGTTTATTTTTGTGTATGGTTTAAGAAAGTGGTCCAGGTTCATTTTTCTGTATGTCGCTGTCCACTTTTCCCAGCACCACTTGCTGCAGAGACTGTGTTTATTCCATTGGATATTCTTTCATGCTTTGTCAAATATTAGTTGGCCATACGTTTGTGGGTCCATTTCTGGGTTCTCTATTCTGTTCCACTGATCTGAGTGTCTGGTTTTGGGCCAGTACCATACTGTCTTGATGATTACAGCTTTGTAATATAGCTTGAAGTCTGGGATTGTGATGCCTCCTGCTGTGTTTTTTTTACGATTGTCTTGGCTGTTCAGGGTCTTTTCTGGTTCCATACAAATTTTAGGATTATTTGCTCTAGCTCTGTGAAGAATGCTGGTGTTATTTTGATAGGGGTTGCATTGAATATGTAGATTACTTTGGGTAGTATCGACATTTTCACAATATTTATTCTTCCTATCCAGGAGCATGGAATCTTTTTCCATTTTTTTGTGTCTTCTTCAATTTCTTTCATCAGCTTTCTATAGTTTTCAGTGTATAGATTTTTCACCTATTTGGTTAGATTTATTCCTAGTTTTTTATGGTTTTTTTGTGCAACTGTAAATGGGACTGATTCTTTGATTTCTCTTACTGTCGCTTCATTGTTGGTGTATAGGAATGCAACCGATTTCTGTGCATTGATTTTATATCCTGCAACTTTGCTGAATTCATGAACCAGTTCTAGCAGTTTTTTTGGTGGAATGTTTTGGGTGTTCCATATAGAGTATCATGTCATCTGCAAAGAGTGAAAGTCTGACCTCCTCCTGGCCAATTTAGATGTCTTTTATTTCTTTGTGTTGTCTGATTGCAGAGGCTAAGACTTCCAATACTATGTTGAATAACAGTGACGAGAGTGGACATCCCTGTCTTGTTCCTGACCTTAGGGGGAAAGCTGTCAGTTTTTCCCCATTAAGAATGATATTAGTGTTGGGTCATTCATATATAGCTTTTATATCTCGAGGTATTCTCCTTCTATCCCTACTTTCTTGAGGGTTTTATCAGGAAAGGATGCTGTATTTTGTCAAATTCTTTCTCTACATCTATTGAGAGAATCATACGGTTCTTGTCCTTTCCTTTATTGATGTGGTGAATCACGTTAACTGTTTTGCGGATATTGAACCCAGGTATAAATCCTGCTTGGTCATGGTGAATACTTTTTTAAATGTATTTTGGATCCAGTTGGCTAATATCTTCTGGAGGATTTTTGCATCCATGTTCATCGGGGAAATTGGTCTATAGTTCTCCTTTTTCCTGGGGTCTCTGGTTTTGGAATCAAGGTAATGCTGGCTTCATAGAAAGAGTTTGGAGTATTTCTTTCTATTTCTATTTTTTGGAACACCTTCAAGAGAATAGGAGTTAACTCTTCCTTAAATATTTAATAGAATTCCCCTGGAAAGCCATCTGGTCCTGGACTCTTGTGTTTTGGGAGATTTTTGATTACTAATTCGATTTCTTTACTGGTTATGGGTCTGTTCAAATTTTCTATTTCTTCCTGTTTCAATTTTGGTAGTGTATACGTTTCTAGAAATTCGTCCATTTCTTCCAGATTGCCCATTTTATTGGCATATAATTGCTCATAATATTGTCTTATTCTTGTTTTATTTCTGTTGTGTTGGTTGTGATCTCTCCTCTTTCATTCTTGATTTTATTTATTTGGGTCCTTTCCTTTTTCTTTTTGATCAAACTGGCTAGTGGTTTATCAATTTTGTTAATTCTTTCAAAGAACCAGCTTCTGGTTTCATTGATCTGTTATACTGTTGTTTTTTTTGTTGTTGTTGTTTTGATAGCATTAATTTCTGCTCTAATCTTTATTATTTCCTGTCTTCTGCTGGTTTTGGGCTTTATTTGCTGTTCTTTTTCTAGTTCCTTTTTCCAGTGCCTTAAGGCATAAGTTTAGGTTGTATATCTGAGATCTTTCTTTCTTCTTTAGGAAGGCCTGGATTGCTATATACTTTCCTCTTATGACTGTCTTTGCTGTGTCCCAGAGGTTTTGGGTTGAGGTGTTATCATTTTCATTGACTTCCATATACTTTTTAATTTCCTCTTTAAATACTTGGTTAGCCCATTCATTCTTTGGTAGGATGTTCTTCAGTCTCCAAGTATTTGTTACCTTTCCAAATGTTTTCTTGTGGTTGATTTCGAGTTTCATAATGTTGTAGTCTGAAAATATGCACGGTATGATCTCAATCTTTTTGCAGTTACTTAGGGCTGATTTGTGTCCCAGTATATGGTATATTCTGGAGAACGTTCCATGTGCACTGAGAAGAATGTGTATTCTGCTGCTTTAGGATGAAATGTTCTGAATATAGCTGTTAAGTCCATCTGGTCCAGTGTGTCATTCAAAACCATTGTTTCCTTGTTGATTTTTTGATTAGATGATCTGTCCATTGCTGTGAGTGGAGTGTTGAAGTCTCTTACTATTATGGTATTACAATCAATGAGTTTGTGATTAATTGATTTATATATTTGGGTGCTGCCACATTTGGCTCATAAATGTTTACAATTGTTAGGTCTTCTTGGTATAGACCCCTTGATTATGATATAATGCCCTTCTGCATTTCTTGATACAGTCTTTATTTTAAAGTCTAGATTGTCTGATATAAGTATGGCTACTCCGGTTTTCTTTGGTTGACCATTAGCATGATAGATGGTTCTCCATCCCCTTATTTTCAATCTGAAGGTGTCTTTAGGTCTAAAGTGGGTCTCTTGTAAGCAGCATATAGATGGATCTTGTTTTCTTCTCCATTCTGTTACCCTATGTATTTTGATTGGAGCATTGAGTCCATTGACGTTTAAAGTGAGTACTGAAATATAAGAATTTATTGCCATTCTGATGCTTGTAGAGTCGGAATTTCTGGTGGTGTTCTCTGGTCATTTCTAATCTTTTGTTGCTTTTGGTTTATATATATATATATATATTTTTTTTTTTTCATCTTTTCTCCCCTCAGAGAGTCCCCTTTAAAATTTCTTTCAGGGCTGGCTTAGTGGTCACAAACTCCTTTAAGTTTTGTTTGGGAAACTTTTTATCTCTCCTTCTATTTTGAATGACAGCCTTGCTGGATAAAGAATTCTTGGCTGCATATTTTTCTGATTCAGCACACTGAATATATCCCACCACTCCTTTCTGGCATGCCAAGTTTCTGTGGATAGGTCTGCTGCAAACCTGATCTGTCTTCCCTTGTAGGTTAGGGACTTTTTTTCCCTTGCTGCTTTCATGATTCCCTTCTTGCCTGAGTATTTTGTGAATTTGACTATGATATGCCTTGTTGATGGTTGGTTTTGTTGAATCTAAAGGGGGCCCTCTGTGCTTCCTGGATTTTCTGTGTCTTTCCCCAGGTTAGGAAAGTTTTCTGGTAGGATTTGCTCACATAACCCTTCTACCCCTATCTCTATCTTCCTCTTCTGGGACCCCTATTATTCTGATGTTGTTCCTTTTTAATGAGTCACTGATTTCTCTAATTCTTAAATCGTGCTCTTTTACCTTAATCTCCCTCTTTTTTTCTGCTTTGTTATTCTCTGTAATTTGTCTTCTATATGTCTGAATCTCTGTTCTGCCTACTCCATCCTTGCCGCCACTACATCCATCCATGATTGCAGCTCAGTTATAGCATTTTTAATTTCATTCTGGCTATTTTTTAGTTCTTTTATCTCTGCATAAAAGGATTCTAATCTATTTTCGACTCCAGATAGTATTCTTATTATCATGATTTTAAATTCTGGTTCACACATCTTGCTTGTATCTGTGTTGGCTAAATCCCTGGCTGTCTTTTCTTTGTGCTCTTACTTTTGGGGTGAATTGATTTGTTTTGTCATTTTGAGGCAAGAAAAAGACTTAATGAGGTAGGAAAATTGAAATAAAAAATTAAAATTAAAGAAATATTGAAATTAAATATTAAAAAGACACACACACAAATCGAATAGATGATGCTAGATCCTAGGTGTGTTTTGGTCTGGGTCTTGAGAGAGGTTTGACAGATTAGGAAAAAAAAGGTGGGGGGAAGGAAATCGTTTGAGAATTTGAAAAAATGAATACACTGAAGTAGACTAAAATGAGATGATGGGGGTAAAATGGAATTTGAAAAAATTTACACAACATAAAGAATGCAGTAGAAAAAATTAAATAAAAATATTTTTACTAAAAATTAAAATAAATGAATTTTGTGATTTTCTGTATTTAAGAAAAAAGAAATGAAAAAGAGAAAAAAGATTTTAAAAAAATCATTTGAAATTTGAAGAAGTGAATACACTGTAGTAGACTAAAATAAAACGATGGAAGTAAAAAATAGAATTTGAAAACATTTACATAACAGCAAAAAATATGGTAATAAAAATTAAAGAAAAATATTTTTAATAGAAATTGAAGGTAAAAATGAAGTTTTTCTCTTTCTGCACTGAACAAAAAGAAACGAAAAAGAGAAAAAAAAGACAAGAAAGAAAAAAAGGAAATTGAGAATTTGAAAAGGTGAGTACACTGAAGTAGACTAAAATGATGGAAGTAAAGTAGAATTTGAAAAAATTTACACAAAAGTAAAAAGTATAGTAATATAAATTAAAGAAAGATATTTTAAATAAAAATTGAGAAAATAAAAATGATTTTTTTCTCTTTCTGAATTCAAGAAAAAGAATTGTAACAGAGAAAAAGGAAAAAGAAAAAAAAAGAAAGAAAAGTGAATAGATGAACCTGCTAACAGATTGAAGTAGGACTGAAATTGCTTCGTTTTCCCCTAGAAGTCAGTCTATGTAGCTCTTTATAGTTCATAAATTAAGCCGGTGGTGAAACTTGTGTTTTTGAAGAGCAAAGTTGGCCCATTTGGGCAGGGCTCAGTGTAACAGGTCTGCTCTCCACTAGATGGCATTGCTAGCCTACTGGGGTGGATTGTTGTGGGGCTCAAAGGTGTGTATGTGCATGTGTGGGAGCAGTGCAAATGGTGCCACCCAGCCACGCAGTCTGTTCTCCTGGATCAACAATCATGCACCTGTCCTCTGTCTTCAGCTCTTGTCCACTCCCCACTTCTTCACTCTCCATGACCAGGCCCCAGGGAGCACCTCTCTCCCAAGCCTTGTCTCAGATGCGGCCATTTTCCCTGGCCCCCTACTTCCATGGGACTGTGGCTTTGACCCGTTCCGCCCCTCTGCAGGAGGGTCTCACCAAGCAATGGCCAAATGAGCAATGGCCAAATATCAGCTGCATCCAGGTATGCCTGCTGGACCCTGTTGTTGCTGGTGCCCTGAGACTGTGGCCAGGTGCCAGCTCATCCCAGAAAATGTTTGTGAGACAGTGTAGCAGCAGCATCTCAGGGATTATGGAAAATCACAACACACACCTGGCACCAGGCTTCACCCTTAATGACCTTATCCCAGCACCAGCGAATGTGGCCACCTTCTGGGGTCTGCTGGGACCAGGTGGCTTCAATAGTCTCTACCAAATGTCCTTCTAGCAACCGCTTTTCCCCGTGTGGCCGAGAACCTCCCAGACCCCACTCTGTCCCTGGAGATTCGCCCTTCCCACTAGAGCACCTCAAAGTATCGAGCTGCGGAGGTGCAGCCTTTGTGCTCCCCTTGTTTACAGTCTTAATGGAATTTAAACCCTCTCCTTTCTCCTTTCTCCCTTTTAATTTAGTTCCTGCGGCTGTTTCCAATTTTCCACTTTCTCTCCAGATGCTTTTGGGAAGGGTTGATTTTCCCGTATTCTCCCCCCTCCCTTGTCTCCATCCTCTCTCTGCCCTCAAAAGTGGTTCCCTACCTTTTGGGGCTTCTTGCTCCCCAAGTTCAGCTCTCCATGCCGCATACCTGCTGAATTCTTTGGTTCAGGATTTGCAGATTGTTGTGTTAATCTTCCAAGCAGTTTTCTAGGTGTGTAGGATGGCTCATTGGTGGTCTGGCTCCCCAAGCTAGTATTCTTATAATTGTGGTTTTAAATTCTAGTTGCGACATCTTACTTATATCTATGTTGATTAAAATCCCTGGCCATCACTTCTCCTGTTCTTTCTTTTGGGGTGAATTCCTCCATTTTGTCATTTTGGAGGAAGAAAAAAAATTAACACAATTAAAAAATTGAAATTAAAAATTTTTAAACAAAACAAAATCAGATAAAGGAGGCTAGATCATAGGTTTGTTTTGATCTGCTTGTTAAGAGAAGCTTGATAGAAGAGAAAGTAGAATTAAAAAAAGAAATTTAGAAGGACCGGGGAAGATGGCGGCATAGAAGGACGTTGGGCTCACCACGGTCCTGCTGATCACTTAGATTCCACCTACACCTGCCTAAATAACCCAGAAAACTGCCAGGGGATTAGCAGAACGGAGTCGCCAGAGCCAAGCGCAGACGAGAGGCCCACGGAAGAGGGTAGGAAGGGCGGCGAGGCGGTGCGCACTCCACGGACTGGTGGGAGGGAGCCGGGGCGGAGGGGCGGCTCGCCGGCCAAGCAGAGCCCCCGAGTCTGGCTTGCAAAAGCGGAGGGGCCTGACGGACTGTGTTCCAACAGCAAGCGTGACCTAGCGTCTGGGAGGTCATAAGTTAACTGCTCTGCTCGGAAAGCAGGAAGGCTGGAGGACAAAGGGAGGGAGAGCTGCTGAGCCCCCGGACGACAGAGCTCAGTTTGGTGGGGAACAAAGGTGCTCACCAGCGCCATCTCCCCAGCCCATCCCCCAGCCAAAATCCCAAAGGGAACCAGTTCCTGCCAGGGAACTTGCTAGCTCCGCTCAAACACCCAACTCTGTGCTTCTGCGGAGCCAAACCTCCTGCAGCGAATCTGACTCCCTCCCGCTGCCACAGGGCCCCTCCTGAAGTGGATCTCCTAAGGAGAAGCGAGCTAAGCCTACCCCTCCTGCCCCTGTGCACCCTACCTACCCACCCCAGCTAATACGCCAGATCCCCAGCACACAAGCCTGGCAGTGTGCAAGTAGCCCAGACAGGCCACGCCACCCTACAGTGAATCCCGCCCCTAGGAGAGGGGAAGAGAAGGCACACACCAGTCTGCCTGTGGCCCCAGCGGTGGGCTGGGGGCAGACATCAGGACTGACTGCGGCCCCGCCCACCAACTCCAGTAATACACCACAGCACAGGGGAAGTGCCCTGCAGGTCGTCACCACGCCAGGGACTATCCAAAATGACCAAGCGGAAGAATTCCCCTCAGAAGAATCTCCAGGAAATAACAACAGCTAAGCAACTGATCAAAAAGGATTTAAATAATATAATAGAAAGTGAATTTAGAATAATAGTCATAAAATTAATCCCTGGGCTTAAAAACAGTATAGAGGGCAGCAGAGAATCTCTTGCTACAGAGATCAAGGGACTAAGGACAGTCACGAGGAGCTGAAAAACGCTTTCAATCAAATGCAAAACAAAATGCAAACCACCACGGTTCGGATAGAAGAGGCAGAGGAGAGAATAGGTGAAATAGAAGATAAAGTTATGGAAAAAGAAGAAGCTGAGAAAAAGAGAGATAAAAAAATCCAGGAGTATGAGGGGAAAATTAGAGAACTAAGTGATACACTAAAAAGAAATAATATACGCATAATTGGTATCCCAGAGGAGGAAGAGAGAGGGAAAGGTGCTGAAGGGGTACTTGAAGAAATAATAGCTGAGAACTTCCCTGAACTGGGGAAGGAAAAAGGCATTGAAATCCAACAGGCACAGAGAACTCCCTTCAGACGTAACTTGAATCGATCTTCTGCACGACATATCATAGTGAAACTGGCAAAATACAAGGATAAAGAGAAAATTCTGAAAACAGCAAGGGGTAAACGTGCCCTCACATATAAAGGGAGACCTATAAGACTCGTGACTGATCTCTCTTTTGAAACTTGGCAGGCCAGAAAGAATTGGCAAGAGATTTTCAGTGTGCTAGACAGAAAAAAGATGCAGCCGAGAATCCTTTATCCAGCAAGTCTGTCATTTAGAATAGAAGGAGAGATAAAGGTCTTCCCAAACAAACAAAAACTGAAGGAATTCGTCACCACTAAACCAGCCCTACAAGAGATCCTAAGGAGGACCCTGTGAGACAACGTATCAGAGACATCACTACAAGCATAAAACATACAGACATCACAATGACTCTAAACCCGTATCTTTCTATAATAACACTGAATGTAAATGGATTAAATGCGCCAACCAAAAGACATAGGGTATCAGAATGGATAAAAAAAACAAGACCCATGTATTTGCTGTCCACAAGAGACTCATTTTAGACCTGAGGACAACTTTAGATTGAGAGTGAGGGGATGGAGAACTATTTATCATGCTACTGGAAGCCAAAAGAAAGCTGGAGTTGCCATACTTATATCAGACAAATTAGACTTTAAATTAAAGGCTGTAACAAGAGATGAAGAAGGACATTATATAATAGTGACAGGGTCTATCCATCAGGAAGAGCTATCAATTATAAATGTCTATGCGCCGAATACCGGAGCCCCCAAATATATAAAACAACTACTCATAAACATAAGCAACCTTATTGATAAGAATGTGGTAATTGCAGGGGACTTTAACACCCCACTTACAGAAATGGATAGATCATCTAGACACACGGTCAATAAAGAAACAAGGGCCCTGAATGTCACATTGGATCAGATGGACTTGACAGATATATTTAGAACTCTGCATCCCAAAGCAACAGAATATACTTTCTTCTTGAGTGCACATGGAACATTCTCCAAGATAGATCATATATTGGGTCACAAAACAGCCCTTCATAAGTTTACCAGAATTGAAATTATACCATGCATACTTTCAGACCACAATGCTATGAAGCTTGAAATCAACCACAGGAAAAAGTCTGGAAAACCTCCAAAAGCATGGAGGTTAAAGAACACCCTACTAACGACTGAGTGGGTCAACCAGGCAATTAGAGAAGAAATTGAAAAATATATGGAAACAAACGAAAATGAAAATACAACAATCCAAACGCTTTGGGACGCAGCGAAGGCAGTCCTGAGAGGAAAATATATTGCAATCCAGGCCTATCTCAAGAAAGAAGAAAAATCCCAAATGCAAAATCTGACAGCACACCTACAGGAAATAGAAGCAGAACAGCAAAGACAGCCTAAACCCAGCGAAGAAGAGAAATAATAAAGATCAGAGCAGAAATAAACAATATAGAATCTACAAAAACTGTAGAGCAGATCAACGAACCCAAGAGTTGGTTTTTGAAAAAATAAACAAAATTGACAAACCTCTAGCCAGGCTTCTCAAAAAGAAAAGGGAGAGGACCCAAATAGATAAAATCATGAATGAAAATGGAATTATTACAACCAATCCCTCAGAGATACAAACAATTATCAGGGAATACTATGAAAAATTGTATGCCAAAAAATTGGACAACCTGGAAGAAATGGACAAATTCCTGAACACCCACACTCTTCCAAAACTCAATCAGGAGGAAATAGAAAGCTTGAACAGACCCATAACCAGCGAAGAAATTGAATCGGGTATCAAAAATCTCCCAACAAATAAGAGTCCAGGACCAGATGGCTTCCCAGGGGAGTTCAACCAGACGTTTAAAGCAGAGATAATACCTATCCTTCTCAAGCTATTCCAAAAAATAGAAGGGGAAGGAAAACGTCCAGACTCATTCTATGAAGCCTGTATTACTTTCATTCCTAAACCAGACAGAGACCCAGTAAAAAAAGAGAACTACAGGCCAATATCCCTGATGAATATGGATGCAAAAATTCTCAATAAGATACTAGCAAATCGAATTCAACGGCATATAAAAAGAATTATTCACCACGATCAAGTGGGCTTCATTCCTGGGATGCAGGGCTGGTTCAACATTCGCAAATCAATCAATGTGATACATCACATTAACAAAAAAAAAGAGAAGAACCATATGATCCTGTCAATCGATGCAGAAAAGGCCTTTGACAAAATCCAGCACCCTTTCTTAAAAAACACCCTTGAGAAAGTCGGGATAGAAGGAACATACTTAAAGATCATAAAAGCCATTTCTGAAAAGCCCACAGCCAACATCATCCTCAACGGGGAAAAACTGAGAGCTTTTCCCCTGAGATCAGGAACACGACAGGGATGCCCACTCTCACCGCTGTTGTTTAACATAGTGCTGGAAGTTCTAGCATCAGCAATCAGACAACAAAAGGAAATCAAAGGCCTCCAAATTGGCAAAGATGAAGTCAAGCTTTCGCTTTTTGCAGATGACATATCATACATGGAAAATCCGAGAGACTCCACCAAAAGTCTGCTAGAACTGATACATGAATTCAGCAAAGTTGCAGGATACAAAATCAATGTACAGAAATCAGTTGCATTCTTATACACTAACAATGAAGCAACAGAAAGACAAATAAGGAAACTGATCCCATTCACAATTGCACCAAGAAGCATAAAATACCTAGGAATAAATCTAACCAAAGATGTAAAGGATCTGTATGCTGAAAACTATAGAAAGCTTATGAAGGTAATTGAAGAAGATTTAAAGAAATGGAAAGACATTCCCTGCTCATGGATTGGAAAAATAAATATTGTCAAAATGAAATACTACCCAAAGCTATCTACACATTGAATGCAATCCCAATCAAAATTGCACCAGCATTCTTCTCGAAACTAGAACAAGCAATCCTAAAATTCATATGGAACCACAAAAGGCCCCGAATAGCCAAAGTAATTTTGAAGAAGAAGACCAAAGCAGGAGGCATCACAATCCCAGACTTTAGCCTCTACTACAAAGCTGTCATCATCAAGACAGCATGGTATTGGCACAAAAACAGACACATAGACCAATGGAATAGAATAGAAACCCCAGAACTAGACCCACAAACGTATGGCCAACTCATCTTTGACAAAGCAGGAAAGAACATCCAATGGAAAAAAGACAGTCTCTTTAACAAATGGTGCTGGGAGAACTGGACAGCAACATGCAGAAGGTTGAAACTAGACCACTTTCTCACACCATTCACAAAAATAAACTCAAAATGGATAAAGGACCTGAATGTGAGACAGGAAACCATCAAAACCCTAGAGGAGAAAGCAGGAAAAGACCTCTCTGACCTCAGCCGTAGCAATCTCTTACTCGACACATCCCCAAAGGCAAGGGAATTAAAAGCAAAAGTGAATTACTGGGACCTTATGAAGATAAAAAGCTTCTGCACAGCAAAGGAAACAACCAACAAAACTAAAAGGCAACCAACGGAATGGGAAAAGATATTTGCAAATGACATATCGGACAAAGGGCTAGTATCCAAAATCTATAAAGAGCTCACCAAACTCCACACCCGAAAAGCAAATAACCCAGTGAAGAAATGGGCAGAAAACATGAATAGACACTTCTCTAAAGAAGACATCCGGATGGCCAACAGGCACATGAAAAGATGTTCAGCGTCGCTCCTTATCAGGGAAATACAAATGAAAACCACACTCAGGTATCACCTCACGCCAGAGTGGCCAAAATGAACAAATCAGGAGACTCTAGATGCTGGAGAGGATGTGGAGAAACGGGAACCCTCTTGCACTGTTGGTGGGAATGCAAATTGGTGCAGCCGCTCTGGAAAGCAGTGTGGAGGTTCCTCAGAAAATTAAAAATAGACCTACCCTATGACCCAGCAATAGCACTGCTAGGAATTTATCCAAGGGATACAGGAGTACTGATGCATAGGGGAACTTGTACCCCAATGTTCATAGCAGCACTCTCAACAATAGCCAAATTATGGAAAGAGCCTAAATGTCCATCAACTGATGAATGGGTAAAGAAATTGTGGTTTATATACACAATGGAGTACTACGTGGCAATGAGAAAAAATGAAATATGGCCTTTTGTAGCAACGTGGATGGAACTGGAGAGTGTGATGCTAAGTGAAATAAGCCATACAGAGAAAGACAGATGCCATACGTTTTCACTCTTATTTGGATCCTGAGAAACTTAACAGGTACCCATGGGGGAGGGGGAGGAAAAAAGAAAAAAAAAAAAAAGAGGTTAGAGTGGGAGAGAGCCAAAGCATAAGAGACTGTTAAAAACTGAGAACAAACTGAGGGTTGATGGGGGTGGGAGAGAGGAGAGGGTGGGTGATGGGTATTGAGGAGGGCACCTTTTGGGATGAGCACTGGGTGTTGGATGAAAACCAATTTGACAATAAATTTCATATATTAAAAAAAATTAAAAAAATAAAAAAATAAAAAAAGAAATTTAAAATTAAAAAATTTTAAATAATGGGGTAGAATAAATTAAACAAAATAAAATAGAATTTAAAAATTCCTCTTTCTTTATCCAGGAAAGAAAAATAAAGGAAAAAAATACAGGATAAACAAAAACAAAAGCAAGGAAAATAAAAAACCTAACAAAAAGAAACCCAAATGAAGTTAGATCCAGTTTGTGCTAGAGCTGAAAGTTTGTAGCTATGATATATAGACTAAGCAGGTGGAAGGGATTTGTTCTGGTTCTCTGGGGAAGAAACTTGCTCTATTTCTCAGGCCAATTTGCCCTAGGGGAGATGTGCTTGGAGGGCATAGGTGGATGGGGCTTGGTGTAAAGGCTCTGTTTTCCACTTGGTGGCACTGCTTAGCTCACTGGGGTTGATCAGTCAGGTTGGCTAGAGGTGAAAATTACTTCACTCTGCTCTCTAGTCTTCAAAGAAGGCATTTCGTGCCCTCACAGACTCATGATCAATCACTCTTCCTTTGCCTCAGACTTTAGTCTGCTCCCTGCATTTACCCTGTGTCCAAGTTGTCTGTGTCCAATTGCCAGGTGGAGATTCCCTGCAGAGTTTTATCGTTATGGGCTGTGTTTCAAAACCGTATACTTCAGAAACCCACCCGCAGCTGGGACCCATACTGATCCTCTGGGGGAGGGTCTCATTGATCAATGGCCAGGTACCAACTTGTCCCAGAAAATGTTCATGCAACCTCGAAGCAGCAGAGACTCAGAGTTCATGGTAAATTGCAACACACAGCCAGTGCCAGGTTTTGCTGCCCTTAGCCAGTATCTTTGTTCCCATACCAGTAAACATGGCAGATCTCTGGGGCCTGCCAGGACTTTTGTCAGCAGAGAGGCCCTATTGCCTTTACCAAATGCACTCCAAGCTGGAGAACCACTTCTTCCTTCCCATGCAGCACGGGGGCCCCTCAGACTGATGCCCACTGCTGGGGATTTGCCCTACTTTCTCACTGGAACACCACCAGGCACTGAGGTCCAAACTTCAGACTCTGTGTTCTACTATTTATAAAAACAAAAACAGAAACAAAAACAAAACAAAACACTGGTGTTATTGAAACCTCTCCTTTTTCCCCATCATTGGTTTTGGGGAACAGATTTCTTGTCCATTCCCCTGCGAGTGTTTACACTTTCTGTTTCTCTCCAGCTACTTTCTTTTTTTTTTTAATTGCAGCTTTTATTACTTATTACTAACATTATTTTTTTGACTTTTTAAAAATATAATTTATTGTCAAATTGGCTTACATACAACACCCACTGCTCATCCCAACAAGTGCCCTCCTCAATGTCCATCACCCACTTTCCCCTCTCTCCCACCCCCCATCAACCCTCAGTTCTCTGTATTTAAGAGTCTTTTATGGTTTGCCTTTTTCCCTCTTTGTAACTATTTTTTTCCTCTTACCTTCCCCCATGGTCTTCTATTAAGTTTTTCAAGATCCACATATGACTCAGCAATAGCACTCCTCGGAATTTACCCAAGGGATACAGGAGTGCTGATGCATAGGGGCACATGTACCCCTATGTTTATAGCAGTGCTTTCAACAATAGCCAAATTATGGAAAGAGTCTCCAGCTACTTTCAAAGGGAATGCTTTTCTTGTGTGATCCCAACACACTGCACTCTCCCCCCTTTCTCTTTCTCTCTCTGTCCTCTCCATGAAAACAGCTCCCTACCCTCTGTGGCACCATGGCTTTTCTCTCTCCCTGTTCACCTCTCCGTACCATGTACTTGCCAAGATCTCTCTCAAATTATGCATATTGTTGTGTTAACCCTCAGATTTAATTTACTAGGTGTTCATAATGGTTTGATGTAGATCTAGTTGTGTTTCAAGGATGAGACAAACTCAGGATGCCCATACTACTCTGCCATCTTAACTCCTCTTGCAGTTTCACTTTTGGTGGTTTCAGTTACCCTTAGTCAACTGTGGTCTGGAAGCAGATGATCCTACTTCTGACACATCAGAAAGTCAGTAGTTGTCTAATGCACTTTGTCACAATGCCTACATATTCACTTCATCTCACCATGTAGGTATTTAATCATCTCACATCATCACAAGGAGTACAGTACAATATTTTGAAAGTGAGAGAGATCACATTCACATAACTTTTTTATAGTATATTGTTATAATTGTTCCATTTTATTAGTTATTGTTGATAATCTCTCATTGTGTCTAATTTGTAAATTATACTTTATCATAGGTATGTATGTGTAAGAAAAAAATAGTATATATAGGATTCAGTACTATCTACAGTTTCAGGCATCCACTGGGGGTTTTAGCACATATCCCCCATGGATAAGGGCACACTACTATATTCTGCTGTTTTATGACGTGTTCCATATGTGTATGTGTCTGTTAGGTCTAGTTGGTTTATAGTGTTGCTTAAGTCCCCTACAAGCATACCTTATTTTATTGTACTTTGCTTTACTGTGTTTCATAGATATTAAGGTCTTCCTACAAATTGAAAGTCTGTGGCAACCCTTCATCAAACAAATCTATTAGCACCATTTTCCAACAACATTTTCTCACTTTGTGTCTCTGTGTCACATTTTAGTAATTCTCACAATATTTCAAACTTTTTCATTATTATTATATTTGTTATGGTGGTCTGTGGTTATTTATTGACTTGCTGAAAGCTCAGATAGTGATTAGCATTTTTAAGCAATGAGGTATTTTTTCATTAAGATATGTACATATTTTAGAAATAATGCTATTGCACAGTTGATAGACCACAGTATAGTGTAAACATAACTTTTATATGCACTGGGAAACCAAAAAATAAACTTGACTCACTTTATTGTGATATTTACTTTATTGTGGTGGTCTGGAACCAGAATCACAATATTTTCAAAGTATGCCTGTATTATTATGCTATGTCTAGTTGTTCTATCCATTGTCGAATGTGGAGTATTAAAGTCTTCAACAACTATTGTAGAAGTGTTTATTTTTCCCTTCAATTGTGTCAATTTTTGGTTCATATATTTAAGGTCTCTTTTTTTTAGATGTATGTATATTTATAATTGTTGTATCTACTTGATTAATAGATTCATCTTTCATCATCATATATTATCCTTCTTTGTCTCCTGTAACAGTTTTTCACTTTTTAAAGTCTATTTTATCTGATATCACTAAGGCCACCCCAGATCTCTTTTGGTTACTATTTGCCTAAGATACCTTATTCTGTTTTTTTTTTTTTTTCTACTTTAAACCTATTCGTATCTTTGGACCTAAAGTGAGTTTCTTGTAGGCAGCATATATTTGGCTCATGTTTCTTCATTCCCTCTTCCAATCTCTCTTTTAAACTAGAAAGTTTAATTTATTGATATTTAAAGTGGTTACTGATAAGGAAGGACGTACTTCAGCCATGTTTTTATTTGTTTTCTGTGCGTTAATACCTTTTTTATTCCTTAATTTCAACATTACTGCCTTATTTTGTGTTCAATTAATTTTTATGTTGTAATGTTTTATTCTCTTCTCTTTTCCTTTTCTGTACTTTTAAAGCTTTTAATGGTTACTATGAGGATTCCAATTAAAATCTTAAATTTATAGCAATCTACTTTGAATTAATACCAACGTTATACAGTCTTATACAAAATTCTCCTTCTATACGGCTTTTCCCCTCTCCATTTATTTTGTTATTGTGATAAATTACACTATAAAGTTTATGGTTAACATTAAATTACACTATAAAGTTTATGCTTAACATTATGTTATCCTCATTAACTTTGATTTATGATTATTGTTTTATGCATTTTCTTTTCAATCATATAGGGAAAAAATTCAGTTTTAACTGAAGTATAATGCCCACACTCAAATCTTGGATAGCATGTCTATATCCTAAATATCACCTTGCACATTCAAGGCACTGTTAAGTAACATAGTGTCCTCATCTAGAATAGAGAGTTGTCAGAACTCTAAATTCTTAGCACATTTCATATTGGTCTTAATAGCTTGTTTAGATTTTCTGAAAGTACTAAAGTTGTGTTCCTGACCTTTCTGTCATAGAAAATTATATTTGCATAGCTTCTTGGGATACGTGACCAACTTATCCAACACAGGTTGAGTGCAATGAGCTTAAGGGTTCATGTCATCCCAGACTCTGACTCATCTTTCCACAGGCTGAAAGAATCAATATCTGGCCTTACTTGTTATGTGTTCATGGCACATAAATTGAGAAGTTAGGCTATGCTTCATTCAGCCTCCATTCTGGATGGAGAATCACTCACTCAAGGGAGATGTTAAAAATGTAGTATGTCATGTTGTAGGTAAGATTATAAAATGTTCCCCCAAGATTTCCTTCTCACTGGTGTGTATGCCCTGCATAATCCCCAGCACTGTGAAGATGATGCATTTTATGCTTATGATTAGGTTATGTCCTGTGGCACAGTTGATCTTAAGATAGGGAGATTATGTAGTGGGATTATCCTAATCACATGAATAATTTAAAAGTAAAGAGTTTTCTCCAAAGAGGAAGTCAGAAAGATAAACTCCAGGTGGTCTTGAATAAAGCAAACACCAATTTTGTGAGCTGCCATTGGAGAGGGACAGCCTGTAGTAGCAGAGCATTCTTCAGCCAACAGCTAGCAGGAAAATAGACTTCTACAGCTGCAAGGAAATGAACTTTCCAACAACCTGAATGAGCTTGGAAGCAAATTCTTCACTAGAGTCTCCAAAAAAGAATGAAGTCCGGCCAACACCATAATTTTAGCTTTGTGAGACTCTGAGCAGAGAACACTGCTGCACCATGTCTGAACTTCAATAGAACTGTGAGTTAATAAATGGATGTTGTTTTCAGCAGCCACATTTATGGCAATTTGTTACACAGCCATAGAAAACCCATATATTTCTTTTCCCTGATGAATTCAGATTTACAGAGAAGACCATCTTAGATACAAATGTGTGAGATCATTCACTTTAACTCTGTGTGCTGCTGTGGTTACTTTCTGGGAGTTTGTAATAAGATAATTTAACAAGGCTTTATGCTACTACTATTTTACTGCTATCAGAATCTCATCTGAAGGATAAGAATATTACTGAATCATTTACCAATCAATTGTGGATAAAATGTTAGATGGGAAACTGTAACTGAGTGGATGACTATATACTGTTGGGGGGTGTGAATACTTGCTGGAAGAAAGGAAAAGATGGAATAACCATCCTGTGAGTAACAGGAAATACATTGATACCTACCATGTAGACTTGGAGGGTGAGTCAAGGGGTCTGGGAAGTTGTATTAGTCAATACCTCAAGAATGAAGCACAGTATTTAAGGAAACAAAATAAGGCATGGGATATGGCTTAAGCGTCTTATAAGCAAATTAACTAGTGTGAAATTAGAAACAAGTTCTTCAAAATTTTGATTGTGTGTGTGTGTGTGTGTGCTGTACTTCTTTATTTTCCTTGTGTTCTTCCTTCGCATTTTTTCAAATCTTTTAAAAATTTCAGCCTTTTGCAACTGTGCTAAGAGAAACCAAGGAAAGAAGAAGTTGTTCACACTTTTGCCAGATATTTAATGAGAAAATAGTGTTCAACTGGAGGCCAAGCATGGTGGTTGGAGCTGGAAGACAAGCTTCAGGAGAGTATTTCCTCATAGAAGCTACTTCAGAGAGATTAAAATTTAGTTCAAATTGAATGCTCCTTGGGGATGCCTAACTGGCTCAGTAGGAAGATCATAAAACTCTTGATCAGGGTCATGGCTTTAAGCCCCATATTGGGTGTAGAGATTACTAAAATTAATTAATTAATTAATTCATTAATTAAAAAATTGAACATTCCTGATATGACTGACTATAAAAAAGTAGTACAAGGGAGCTTCTTTCTTGTGATAATACAGTTTTGTATTTTGATGGGGGTGGTAGTTACATGTGATAAAACTTCATCAAAAAATACCCAAATGAATATATGAATGCATATAAAATCTGATGAAATCTGAATAAGGTCTATGGTTTACATAATAGTATATTACCAATGTCAATTTCCTGGTTTTTATAATGTACTATGGTCATATAAAATATTATCATTGTGGAAATCTGGGTAAAGAGTACATGGAAATTATTACTTTTGCAATTTCTCATGTGCCTTCATTTATTTCAAATTTAAAACTGTTTAATTGAAAAACAGAACTGAACACCCTTAGATTTCTGGCACCTTACCAGAAATTACTTCCTGAAATTGCTATCCTGATCCAGACTATGGATCATGGGAAAGAGATTTTATGAAGTGTTAACAACCATGAGACACCTGCTAAACCCTGGCCTCACAACAGAATCACAAAACACCTGGAAATGAGAGGCTCTGCCTCAGGCTTCTCTGTCAATATCAGGGCTGTAAACATATTCTGAAGAAATACCAACCATGTCTCTCAATCCTCTCACTCTCCACCTTCCATCCCTAAACCAGCTCTCCTATGGGAATTAATACCCAAAAGTGAGAAGCAGAGGATGCTAAGGAAAGGTCAATAACATTGTTACTGAGCTGATTGCAAGAAAAACCCTCAGGCCTCTGATTTGCATGTCATGCACCACATGACTTTGCTTATTGTCACCTCTCTTCTAATCATCAATGTGACTTAATAATATGAGGCACTGTCCCAAAGGCTAGTGCTTGACAGAGAAACAATGAAAGACTCAAAGAGCGAAGGCTCTGTCTGCACTAAGCAGCTGTTCATCAAGGCTACATCCTTCCTGAGAGAATTCAGGCTCCTAACATGTTAGCTTCCTGTTTTACCATAAGAACGCACCAGTTTTTGTAGATGTCTCCATTTTCTTCCGTCTTCTCTCCCTTTATATATTTTTGTAAAAATCCATCCTTGCTCTTCTTCAAAATCCAGGCTCAAAGAGCCTCAATGACCACATCATTCACCCTGGCTTAAAGCAAAGGGAAATGACAATTTTTAAACGAGGACAGAAGTGATATAATATATAAGAACGTTTTGTCTAGGTTAGTATTGGTGTAAGGTAGTTTTAAAAAAAAAGCTTGAGTTCTAAACTTAACCAGATGGAAATCTGCCTGCTGAGAATTGGACCTAATTCAGAAAAGGTTGTTAGCCAATAGACAAACTAATTTAGACCAGCATATGCCAAAAATGGTCAATCAAGTTGTCCCAAGTGTGACTCCCCCATAGCAGATGCCACTGTCTTTCTGAAGGCTTTCAAGTGTCATCTTTTAACCTGGAGGTGGGTTTTTATGTGTACACATAGACATAAATAAAACCTTGGCCTGTAGCTACTCTTCGTTTTATTTCATTATGACCCTACCACTCTATCAGCAAAGAGCATTAGCTCTCTTTTAGGAATTTTAAATGAACACAGATTTTTCAAATCAAACAGAAGCTATGAACATACACAATCCAAGCAAATGTCTTCACTTTTATCTTTTCATGTTCCTCTATTGTAAAAACAACAGAAATCTTAAACTGTACTTGTCCATACTGTCATCACCTAATAAAAGTCAGTCTTTTCATTTTCCCATATTACTTTTCATTCCTTGCCATTTTGTTTATCCAATTTTGACATTTTAACTTTTCTTTAATATAAACTAAAAATGAAAACTTTCCCTCCTAAAAATAGGCACACACTGGAAGGGCTCTGCTTTCCCAAACCTGGACAATAAAGGGATACCCAAAATGCAATAATGACCTTTTTGGTACTTACTGGTTCAAGAAGCCCTTTCATATCCATTGTCTCATTATGGTAAATGAGGTAAATGACATTTGAGCAGAGTACTAAAAGGTGGGTAACATTTGGATCTGGAGAGAGGCCAAAGGACAGAATAGAAGGAAACACAGCCAAGACAACAAATTAGGAAAGCATGTAACATATTCAGCAAGCTGTTTGCTGGAGTACAAGGTACATAAAGACAAATCATAGGAAACAAGGCTGAAGAGATAGGTGACAGCCAGATCATGGAGGGCCTTGAATGCCATATTTAAAAGTTTCATTTGTTTTCAGTAGACAAAATGTTTTTTTGAATTAAAGTATGCCAAGGATTCCTTGTGTTATTTAGGTTCTGTTGCTCTCTAATCAAGTGACCTTGGGCAAGTTAACCTCTCTGTGCTTCAGTTTCTTCATTTGTAAAATGGGTATAATAGCAATTCTTAGTCCAGAGAATAACTGTAAAGATTAAGTGAGATAATGTATGTAAAGCACTTAGGACAGTGCCTGGCACAAAGGAAGCATTCTGTAAATTCTAGATGTTATTATTGTAACAATTCATCATCATAATCGGGCTCTGTTTCCTCAACTGTAAAATGAGATAATTGGACTATTTAATTTCTAAAGCCCCTTGACATCTTCAACACTATTATCATCATCTTCTTGCTCCCTCCTATACTTGTTATAGGGATGGTGAGAATTTAGGCTTTTTATAAAGAGAGAGAGGTTAGAAGTGATCACGAGGCCCTTACATATTTCATCCAGATGAGTAAACAGCAAGTGGTTAGGAGAGAACCTGCAGGCTTCCTTTGGGATAATCACAACTCCTCTGTGATAAAGAACATAATCAGTTTGGATGAGAAGTCCCAATAATCGTTAGATGCCCTGGGTTGAAGAAGACCAGCTTCCTCTCAAAAACAAAACAACTATCCAACCCACAGGCACACAATTATGTAGATTATTATGCACTTTCATATTTGAGGCTCACATCAACTCTCTGAGATTATTACTATCTTTATTTCTAGACTATGAGAAAATAAATGTATAGAGAAAGGAATGACTCTCCCAAGGTCACACAGCTGGTTAGTGGTAGAGTCAGCACTCAAACCCAGGTCTACAATATTGTCTTTGTCCTTACCACTACAGATCACCATCTCCACTACATCAATTAGAGATCTAGAAACCTGTTAATTTGCCCTATTTCATTCAAAGAGGTGGACTGAGCCTTCCAGAGAAAATGGCAGCCCATTTGGCTCTCTGTGGAAATACCAATAACAATTTGTAACAACACCAGCACTTTGTGGGAAAGCAATTGAAACAATTACAAAAGAAAAATGAGATCTTTGACTTATATGAGAAATTTCTGCCCTTCCTCATCTGTATGGAAAATTGAAGGTGGACCTAAGCTCTGTTTTCATTGAGAACAAGTAGATGGTAACAAGATTCTGGATCTTTAGTTAAGATACACGGACTAATGATTTAAATGAATAAAGAATCTGCTATGTCAAGAGATAATGTTTCAAGATATTAAGAGAAATTGACCACAATTTGTGTTAATCTATTTGCACTAAGCACATTGGGCCTTGCATTAAAGTTGTGTTTTCTTACCTCATCTACTGAAAAGTAAGCTCCTCATGAGCAAAGAGTGCATCTTTCTTATCTGGGTCCTTGTGGTAGGAATTTGCCTTAGACTTTGAATATTATAGACACTAGATAAATAACTACTTGTTCAGTGAATCAATCCTTTCTTTCATTGGTTATAAACTAAGCCAATGATTCTCATCCTGTTATTTATTTTTGTGAAGTGAAATGGAAAAGCTATCTTGTATTCTTCCATAATGAAAAGTCATAGAATGAAATTAAGTTTGTAAATCTAAGTGAACAGCTAAAATCACTAGCAACCTTCATTAGTCAACACGTGTGATCTTTAAAAGTTACAATAGGGGGCGCCTGGGTGGCGCAGTCGGTTAAGCGTCCGACTTCAGCCAGGTCACGATCTCGCGGTCCGTGAGTTCGAGCCCTGCGTCGGGCTCTGGGCTGATGGCTCGGAGCCTGGAGCCTGTTTCCGATTCTGTGTCTCCCTCTCTCTCTGCCCCTCCCCTGTTCATGCTCTGTCTCTCTCTGTCCCAAAAATAAATAAACGTTGAAAAAAAAAAAGTTACAATAGTACCAGAAAGATGGTGGGGTAGGAGGACCCTAAGTTTACCTTGCCCCATATTAACAACTATTTATCTGTATGTACATGCTAATTGTTAAAAAGATATGTGCAGGGATAATACCATATAAATGATACAATAATAATAAAAAGTTGACTTAAAAAACAACTAGTTATCACTCATATCTGAGTCAGTAAACTTGAAAGCAATCTGAAGACTGCCAGAATAAACCCCACAAATAAATGTAAAGAAGAAGCCACATCAGAGAGGTTAGGAAAGTCAGAAACTGTGGTCGGGAGCTGCCCACAGGAGGGAGGGAGGTGTGGCCACAGAGAGGGAAAAGCACCAGGGAGCCCACACAGGGAAATGAATCCCCATAACATCTGGCCTTGAAAACTGGAGGGGCTCAATTCCATGAGTTTGTATAACCAGCAGAGGTACTTGGAGCCTGGAGCTTTACAAGTCGGCTAACTCAGCATTGAGTGATAGCAGGGTCAGTCCCTTAAAGAAAGAACAGGCCATAGAGAGGAAACATACAATTGACAGTTTGCACAATGCCTGGGGCAAATGGGAAGGAGATCTGTTTATAAGGATTTCAGAGCCTGTTGGGGGACTTCTTCAGGAACAAGGAGCTGGCAGGCACTATTTTCCTCCCACTGCTCCCCAACATAAACACAGTCATCTGTGGGAAGGTGGCACTGCACAGACCTTTCCTACCTAACCTGCTAGCAGTGTGCCCAGACCATGAGTTCTCCCAAGGACTTGCCCACTCTAACCTGTTGGCCTTGGCCCAGAGCTCAGCACCAATTTAACCCTGAGCAGGCCTCACACAGCTGCCACCTCTGTACTGTGATCCAGTGGCCATCACAATTCAGGGGATCCAGCCTAGAACTAAGAGCCCAGCTCAAATTTTGCTAATTCCATGTGGATCCCATACCCTCACCTTGCACACAAACACTGCACACCCCCAGCTGCCATTGTGCTCCACAACCAGAGACAACCTGTGTTCCTGTCTGCTGCCATAGACCTTGTCCCTGGCCACTGCTGCTAACCCATGCCATGCCACCAGCCATTGCCATACTTTGGGGAGATCTGGGTTAGGATTAGGAGCTCAGTGCATATTTTGATAACATGCTCTTCCCAACCACAAGTCCCTACTTGCCACCTCACTCTGCACCAAGCATCTGCACTCACAGACACTACGTGCCACACCTAGTCACTATGTGCCTCTGGCTACTAGGGCAGCCTCCCTCCTTGCCCTCAGCCACTGAAGCTAATGCACTCCACACCCCCTGGCCCCCGCCATGCTTTCAGGAATCCAGCTAGGGCTAGCAGCTTAGTGAAAATTTTGCTAACACCTCCGCCCTGCCCCTGAGCCCTCCTTCTGCCATGATCCCTCAGAGCTGGTCTGATTTGGCTTCACTAACACCACAGAGAGAAAGCATAGTCACCACAACAGTCAGAGAATCAGTGCAGATGTCTGTACTTAAAGGAAAAGTGACTCAGACAAAATAGCAGGACATAACACACATAGGAGACTCCCTGAAGTGTTAGTTTCTGGTGAACAGGGGACACTCCATTGCAGGGCACTACAGGGCCTTTTCTTCATAGAGCCACTCTCGATTTTCAAAATCAGAAGACATAGCTGACTTTCCTAAAACACAGAAACAGACACAGAGAGGTAGACAAAATGAAGAGACAGAGGAATTTGTCTCAAATGAAAGAACATAACAAAATCACAGCAGGAGATCTAAGCCAAACAAAGTAGTATGCTTGATAGAGAATTTAAAGTAATGATCATAAAAATACTCACTGGACTTCAGAAAAGGATGAAAGATGTTGATGAGATACTTGGCAAAGAGATAAAAAATAACATGTCAGAAATGAAGAACTCAATAAAATTAAAAATACAATAGATGGTATAAATAGTAGGCTACAGGAAGCAGAGGAACATACCAGTGACATAGAGAATAGAGTATTGAAAAGCAATCAAGCAGAACAGGTGAGAGACAAATACTGCATAGTGAGAATAGATTTAGAGAACTCAGTGACTCAATCAAGCATAATAACATTTGCATTATAAGGTTCTCAGAAGGAGAAGAGGGAGAAGGTGGGGCAGAAAATATATTTGAAGAAATTATAGCTGAAAACTTCTCTAATGTGGGGAGAGGAACAAGGATCCAGATTCAGGAAACAGAGATTCCCCCAACAAACCCAACCTAGAGGTGTCCACACCAAAACACATAATAATTGAGATGGCAAAAAAAAAATAGTGATAAACAAAAAGTGTTAAAGGTTGCAAAAGAAAAGAAGACAGTGACACACAAAGGAAATGCCATAAGGCTATAAGAATATTTCAGCAGAAACATTGTAGGCCAGAAGGGAGTGGCATGATATATTCAAAATGCTGAAAGGCAAAAATCTGCAGCCAAGAATACCCTATCCAGCAAGGCTAAAATTCAGAATAGAAAGAGAGATAGAGTTTCTCAGATAAACAAACTAAAGGGGTCCATGACCACTAAACCAGTTTTATAAGAAATATTAAAGGGGACTCTTTGAGTAGAAAGGAAAGACCACACTTGAGAGTATAAAAGGTAAAAAAAAAAAATACAAAAGCAGTAAAAATAAGTATTTCTGTAAAAATAAGTCCAGGGATTCATATAATAAAAAGATGCAAAATAACATACCAATTATCTCAAACATGGAGGGGAGAGCAGTAAAGAATGAGTTCAACATTAAGTGACCATCAGCTTAATATAGATTGTTATATGCAGAAGATGGAATTTAAGAAACAAAACATATGAACATGGTGGGGAAGGAAGAGAGAGGCAAACCATATAATAGACTCTTAAATATAAACAGACTGAGGGTTGTTGGAGGGGACGTAGGTGGAGGGATGAGTTAAATGGGTGATGGTTATTAAGGCGAGCACTTGTGATGAGCACTGCATGTTGTATGTAAGTGATGAATCACTAAATTCTACTCCTGAAATTACACTATACGTTAACTAACTGGAATTTACATAGAAACTTGAAACAAACAAAACCGGAATGGTAACCACAAATCAAAAAAAAAAAAAAACAGTAATAGATATGCAAAAACTAAAGAGTAAGGAACCCAAATATATCATTAAAGAATAACAACAAACCATGAAAGAAAGAGTGGAAAGGATCATAGAAAAGCTACAAAAAAAGCTACAAAATAAGAAATAAAATGACAATAAATACATATCGATAATCACTTTGAATGTAAATGGACTAAATACTCCAATGAAAAGACATAGGGTGCCAGAGTGAATTAAAAAAAAAAAAAGACCTATCCATATGCTGCAAACAAGAGACGCATTTCAGACCTAAAAATACAGTCAGATTGAAAGTCAAGGTATGGAGCAATATTTACCATAAATACGGATGTCAAAAGTAGCAATACTTATGTAGAATGAAATAGACTTTAAAACAAACACTGTATGTAACAAAAGATAAAAAAAGGACACTATATAAAATAAAGGGGGGTGCCTGGGTAGCTCTGTCAGTTAATAGTCTGACTCTTGATTTTGGCTCAGGGCATGATCTCATGGTTCATGGTCTCAAGCCCCACGTTGGGCTCTGTGCTGACAGTGTGGAGTCTGCTTAGTATTCTCTCTATCCATGTCTCTCTGCTCCTCCCCCACTCACTCATGTGCACTCTAAAAATAAATAAACTCAAAAACATAAAGGGACAATCAGACAAGGAGATCTAACAATTGTAAATGTATATGCATGCAACATGAGAGCACCTAAATACATGAAACAGATAATAACAAACATAAAGGAACTAATCGATAATAATACAATAATAGTAGGGGACTTTAACACGCCACTTACATCAATGGGCAGATCTTCTAAATAGAACATCAAAAAAGAAACAGTAGCTTTGAATGACACACTGGACCAGATGGTTTTAACAGATATGTTCAGAACATTCCATCCTAAAACAGCAGAATACACATTCTTTTCAAGTGCACATGGAGCATTCTACAGAATAGATTACATATAAGGCCACAAAACCAGCCTCAACAAATTCAAAAATATCGAAGTTATATCATGCATCTTTTATGACCACAATGCTATCAAACTAGAAGTCAACCACAAGAAAAAACCTGGAAAGACCACAAATACATGGAAGTTAAATAACATGCTGCTAAACAGTGAGAGGGTCAACCAAGAAATTAAAGAAGAATTCAAAAAGTACATGGAAACAAATAAAAATGAAACAGTGGTTCAAAACCTTTGGGAGGCAGAAAAAAATGGTTCTAAGAGGGGAATTTATACCATTATAGGCCTATCTCAAGAGCAAGAAAAATCTCAAACAACCTAACTGTACACTTAAAGGAGATAAAAAAAACAATAAAGAAAACCCCAAAACAGCAGAAAAATGAAATGATAAAGATTAATATGACAGCAGAGCAGGAGGACCTTAAGCACACCTCATCCCAAGAATACAATTAGATAACTATAAAATCATCCTAAATACTCCAGAAATTGACTTGAAGACTGGCAGAACGAACTCCACAACTTATAAGGTAGAGAAGATGCCACATTGAAGAAAGTAAGAAGCATGGAGAAGCAGTTTGGAAGAGAAACAAATCATGGCCACTGTAGTGGGGGAAGGAACCACAGTTGCAGAGAATGAGAGACAGACTAGCACACAGGGACCCCACACAGGGAAGACGAACCCCCATAGCAATTGGTTTGGAGGGTGAGATGGGCTGAATGTCCTGAGTTTGTACAACCAATGGGGCTTATATCCTGGAGTTTAAAGGTCAGTGGGCTTGGCTCAGAGAGAGCCTAGAGAGCATTGCACTGCTCTTGGAGAGAAAGCAAGGCAAACAGCCTGCAGACATACAGTGTGGAAACAGAAATGTGAAGAATGTCTGGAATACACGGTGGGGAGGTTTTTTTGTTGTTGTTGTTTTGTTTTTTTGTTTTTTTTTTTTTTGCTGTCCTTGGAGAGTGTTCCAAAGAGGCAGCAATCATGAAGATACCCCTTCCAGAACAAAGAAACTGGCTTGCACCATCTCCTTCCCTTGCCTATTAGTATGTACAGGACCACATGTGGGAACCAGTGAAGCATGGACACTGGATACCTAACTTGCTTATGCCCAGCTCTGCCTTTGCACTCTGGAGGAAACATATTTCCCAGTTACCCTTCTCAGTGTTGCGGGCTTCCTACCCCAGAAGACCAGCTCAAATCTCAGCCCACACTGTGTCTTCTAACCTGAGAATTTTTCAGGGCCTCCATTCCAGTGGCAGTGGTGACAGGTCTCATTTCACAAGCAGACCAGAGCATGCATAGCTAAAATTGGCCGTTTACTGGCCAGGGACCAAATATTGCCCATTACAGGCAAAGAGAGCATCTGCAGATGAATAGCCTGAAGGATAAAGTGTCCAGGACACAACAGCAGAGTACATGCAGCACATATTTGAGACACTCCCTGAAGTGACAGACCCTTGGGAACAGGGGACACTACAGTGCAAGGCACTACCGTACCTATTCTTTGTAAGGCAATACCTTCAAGAGAAGAAGACATAGCTGATTTTTCTAACACAGAGAAGCAGGAACAGAGACTTAGACGAAATGAGACAACAGAGGAAATTGTCCCGGATGAAAGAACAAGACAGTGCCGTGGCCAGAGATATAAGTGAGACAGATATAAGTAACATTTCTGATACAGGATTTAAAGAAATAATCATAAAGATACTTGCTGAACTTGAGCAAGAATGGAAGGCAAGAGTGAGACCATTAACATAAAGATAAGGAATAACACAGTAGAGAAAAAGAGTTCAAAAATGAAATCAGAAACATGCTTGATAGAATGGACAGGAGGCTAAGAAGCAGAGGAGCAAATCAATGACCTAGAAGACAAAAATGATGGAAAGTTATCAAGCTGAACAAAAGAGAAAAAAAGAATTATACAAAACAAGAATAGACTTAGACAACTCAATGACTCCATCAAATGTAATAAAATTTGTATTATAGGAGTCCAAGAAGGAGAGAAAAAAGGGCAGAACTTTTATTTGAGGAAATAATAGCTGAAAACTTTCCTAATCTGTGGAAAGAAAAAGAATTCCAGGTGCTAGAGGCACAGACAACTCCCATCAAAATCAGCAAAAGCAGGCCAACACCAACATATATTGTAATCAAATTTGCAAAATATAGAGTAAGAAAAAAATCTTAAAAGCAGCAGTACAAAAAAGTCACTTATTTATAATGAAAACACATAAGGGTAGTTGGAGATTTGTCAACAGAAACTTGGCAGACCAAAAGGGAGTGGCATGATACATTCAAAGTGCTGAATGGGAAACATCTACAGTCAAGAATCTTCTATACATCAAGGTGGTCATTGAGAATAAAGGAGAGATAAAGAGTTTTCCAGACTAACAAACTAAAGGAGTTCATGACCACTAAACTAGCTCTGCAAGAAATATTAAAAGGGACTCTTTGAGTGGACAAGAGAAACCAAAAGTGACAGTACAGAGGTAGGAAACCCAAAAGCAGTAGAAATGAACATTTCTGTAAAATGGAAAAATGTAGTAATAAAGAAAAAAATTTTAGAGCAGCAAGACAAAAGAAGACAGTTACATACAAAGGAACCCCATAAGGCTATCAGCAGCTTTTTCAGCAGAAACCTGGCAAGCCAGAAGGGAGTATCATGATACATTCAAAATGATGAAGGAGAAAATTCTGCACCCAAAAATATTCTATCTAGCAAGGCTAACATTCTGAATAGAAGGACAGATAAAGAATTTCCCAGACAAACAAAATTAAAGGAGTTCATGGCCACTAATGCAGCTCTAGAGGAAATATTAAAGGGGACTCAGTGAGTGAAAAGGAAAGACCAAAAGTGACAGTAGGAAGGTAGGAAACACAAAAGAAGTATAAATAAATATTTCTGTAAACAATCAGTCAAGAGACTCACAAAATAAAATGATGTAAAATGTCACAACATATACCTAAAACGTGGGGAGGAAAGGAGTAAAGAATAGGTTCAAACATAAATGACCATCAATTTAATATAGACTGCTATATGTAGATGTTACATACAAAACTAACGGTAACCACAAGTCAAAAACCACTACAAATATGCAAAGAATAAAGAGAAAGAAATCAAAATATACGACTATAGAAACCCAACAAACCATGAAAAAGACAGACAAGAAAGGATAGAGAAAATCTTCAGAAAAAAACATAAAACAAGTAATAAAATGGCAATAAACACACACACATAAATATGTATATATACACACATATATATGTATTTATATGTATATATATACACACATACATGTATATGTGTATATATACACACACATGTGTATATATGTATATATATAATTACTTTGAATGTAAATACCCTAAATGCTTAAATCAAAAGACATAGGATGACTGAGTGGATTAAAAACAAGACCTATCCATATGGTACCTACAAGAAATTCGTTTTAGACCCAAAGACACCTGCAGATTGAAAGTAAGGGTATGGAGAAATATTTACCATAAAAACCATGTCAAAAAAAGCCAGAATAGCAAAATTTATATCAGAAAAACTAGACTTTAAAATGAATACTGTAATGAGAAACAAAAAAGGACAATATATAATAATAAAACGGACACACAACGAGAAGATCTAACAATTGTAAATATTTACACACCCAACATGAGAGCACCCAAATACATAAAAAGATAATAACAAACATGAAAGAACTATTTTATAACAATACGATAATAGTAGGGGACTTTAACAGTCCACTTACATCAATAGACAGATCTAAATAGAACATCAACAAGGAAAGAGTTGCTTTCAATGACACACTAGACCAGATGGTTTTAACAGATATATTCAGAACATGCCATCTTTAAAAGAGCAGAATACACATTATTTTCAATGCACATGGAGCAGTCTCCAGAATAGATCACACATAAGGCCACAAAACCAGCCTCAACAAACTCAAAAATATTGAAGTTATATCATACATCTTTTCTGACCACAATGCTATCAAACTAGAAGTGAACCACAAGAAAAAAATCTGGAAAGAACACAAATACGTGGAGGCTAAATAACATGCTACTAAACAGTGAATGGGTCAACCAAGAAATTAAAGAAAAATTGAAAAAGTACATGGGGGAACAAATAAAAATGAAAACACAATGGTCCAAAACCTTTGGGTTACAGAAAAAGTGGTTCTAAGAGGGAAGCTTATACCGATACAGACCTGTCTCAAGAGTAAGAAAAATCTCAGGTACACAGCCTAACCTTACAGCTAAAGGAAATAGAAAAAGAACAACAAACAAAACCTAAAAGTAGAAGGAAGGAGATAATAAATATAAGAGCAGAAATAAATGATATAGAAACTGAAAAACACAATAGAACAGATTAATAAAACCAGGTGCTCGTTCTTTGAAAAAAATCAATAAAATTGATAAACTTATATCCAGACTTATCAAGAAAAAAGAGAAAGGACTCCAATAAATAAAAGTACAAATGAGAGAGGAGGAATAACAACCAGCACCACAGAAACACAATTATAAGAGAATAGTATGAGAAACTGTATGTCAACAAATTGGACAATATAGAAGAAATGTATTAATTCTCAGAAACATATAAATGGCCAAATTGAAATAAAAAGAAATAGCAAATTTGAATAGACCAATAACCAGCAATGAAATTGAATCAGTAATAAAAAATTTCCCCCTTCCCCGCAAAAGTCTAGGTCCAAATGGCTTCATGGGTGAATTGTACCAAACATTTAAGGAAGAGTTAATACCCATTATTCTCAAACTGTTCCAAAAAATGGAAAACTTCCAAATTCATTATATGCAGTCAGAATTGTTTGGATACCAAAACTGGATAAAGATACCACTAAAATAGAGAACTACAGGCCAATATGCCTGATGAACAAAGATGCAAAACTGCTCAAGAAAATACTAGCAATTTGAATTGAACAATACATTAAAAAATCACTCACCATGATCAAGTGGGATTTAATCTGGGTTTCAAGGGTGTTTCAATATTCATTAATCAATGTGATACACCACATCAATAAGAGAAAGGATAAGAACCATACGACTATTTCAATAGATGCCAAAAAAGTATTTGACAAAGTACAACATGCATTCATGATGAAAATCCTCAACAAAATGGAAGGAACACACCTCAACATAAGAAAGGCTATAGATGAAAAACCCACAGCTAACATCATCCTCATTGGGGGAAAACTTGAGAGATTTTCCCCTAAGGTCAGGAACAAGGCAATGATGTCCACTCTTACACCACTTCTATTCAACATAGTACTGGAAGTCCTAGTCACAGCAATCAGACAGCAAAAAGAAATAAAAGTCATCCAAATCAGTAGTGAAGAAGCAAAACTTTCACTATTTGCAGATGACATGTTACTATATATAGAAAATCCAAAGGACTACACACAAAACCGCCAGTACACGAATTCAGTAAAGTCATAGGATACAAAATCAAATAACAGAAATCTGTTGCACTTCTATACATTAATAATGAAGCAACAGAAAGAGAAAATAAAAAAATCAATGCCATTTACAATTGCACCAAAACCCGTAAGATACCTAGAAATAAATCTAGCCAAAGAGGTAAAAGATATGTATTCTGCGAATTATAAAACAATGATGAAAGAAATTGAAGATGACACAGAGAAATGGGAACACATTACATGCTGATGAATTGGAAGAAAAAATATTGTTAAAATGTCTATACTGTCCAAGTAATCTTCACATTTAGTGCAATCCCCAACAAAATACCAACAGTATTTTTTCACGGAGCTAGAGTAAGCAATTCTGAAATTTGTATGGAACCGCTGAAGACTCCCAATAGCCAAAGCAACCTGGAAAAAGAAAAGCAGAGCTGGAGGCATCACAATTCTGGTCTTCAACTTATATTACAAAGCTGTAGTGATGAAAGCAGTATGGTACTGGCACAAAAATAGACATATAAGTTAATAGAACAGAATAGAAAACCCAGAAATGAATCCACAACTATATGGTCAATTAATCTTTGACAAAGCAGGGAAGAATATCCAATGGGAAAAGGACAGTCTCTTGAATAACTGGTGTTGAGAAAACTGGACAGCCACATGCAAAAGAAAGAAACTGGACCACTTTGTTACACCATACATGAAAATGAATTCAAAATGGATTAAAGACCTAAGTGTGAGACCTCACACAGTAAAAATCCTAGAAGAGAACACCAGGAGTAACCTATTTGACCTCAGCTGTAGCAACTTTTTATATAAAGGTCCCCTGAGGCAAGTGAAACAAAAGAAAAAATGAACTGTTGGGACTACATCAAAATAAAAAGCTTCTGCACTGGGAAGGAAACAACAAAGGTGAAAGGCAACCTACAGAATGGAAGAAGATATGTCATATCCACTGAAGGGTTAGTATCCAAAATACATAAAGATCTTATAGAACTCAACATCCAAAAAGCAAATAACCCAATTAAAAAGTGGGTAGAAGGCATAAACTGAAATTTCTTCAAAGAAGACATCCAGATGGCCAACAGTCACATGAAAGATGCTCATCATTACTTATCATCAGGGAAATGAAAATCAAAACTTCAATGAGATATCATTTCACACCTGTCAGAATGGCTAAGATAAAAAACACAAGAAACAACAGGTGTTGTTGAAGATGTGGAAAAATGGGAACCCTCTTGCACTGTTGTTGGGAAAGCAAACTGGTGCAGCCACTGTGGAAAAGAGTATGGAACTACCTCAAAAAGTGAAAAATAGAACTATCCTACAATCCAGTAATTGGGTTACTGGGTATTTACCCAAAGAATACAGTAACACTAATTCAAAGGGATACATGCACCCCTATGTTTATAACAGCATTATTTACAATAGCCAAATTATGGAACAAGCCCAGCTGTCCACGGACAGATGAATGGATAAAGAAGATGTGGTATATACGTACAATGTAATTATACACACACACACACACACACACACACACACACACTGTAATATTATTCAGTCATAAAAAGAATGAAATCTGGCCATGTGCAATGACATGGATGGGGTTAGAGAGTATAATTCTAAGCAAAATAAGTTAGTCAGGGAAAGACAAATACCATATGATTTAACTCATATGTGGAATTTAAGAAACAAATGAGCAAATATATTCTCCCATTCTGTTGGTTGCTTTTAGTTTTGATGATTGTTTACTTCGCTGAAAGGGTTAGTATCCAAAATCTATAGAGAACTTATCAAACTCAACACCAAAAAAACAAATAATCCAGTGAAGAAATGGGCAAAAGGCATGAATAGACACTTCTCCAAAGAAGACATCCAGATGGCCAACCAACACATGAAAAAATGCACAACATCACTCATCATCAGGGAAATACAAATCAAAACCACAATGAGATGTCACCTCACACCTGTCAGAATGGCTAACATTAACAACTCAGGCAACAACAGATGTTGGCGATGATGCGGAGAAAGAGGATCTCTTTTACGTTGGTGGTGGGAATGCAAGCTGGTGAAGCCACTCTGGAAAACCACTCTTGGGCTCAGGTCTGGAAAACAGTATGTAGGTTCCTCAAAAAACTAAAAATAGAACTACGCTATGATCCAGCAATTGCACTACTAGGTATTTATCAAAGGGATACAGGTGTGCTGTTTCAAAGGGACACATGCACCCCCATGTTTATAGCAGCACTATTGACAATAGCCAAAGTATGGGAAGAGCCCAAATGTCCATCGATGGATGAATGGATAAAGAAGATGTGGTATATATATATATATATATATATATATATATATATACAATGAAGTATCACTGGGCAATCAAAAAGAATGAAATCGTGCCATTTGCAACTACGTATATGGAACTGGAGGGTATTTATGCTAAGTGAAATTAGTCAGAGAAAGACAAATATCATATGACTTCACTCATATGAGGACTTTAAGAGACAAAACAGATGAACATAAGGGAAGGGAAACAAAAATAATATAAAAACAGGGAAGGGGACAAAACATGAGACTCTGAAATATTGAGAACAAACAGAGGGTTACTGGGAGGGCAGATGGGGTAAATGGGTAAGGGGCATTAAGGAATCTACTCCTGAAATCATTGTTGCACTATATGCTAACTAATTTGGATGTAAATTTAAAAAAATAAAATTAATTAAAAAATAAATGAATGAACCTTCATAAGCTTTTTACGTGCAATGAGAAAGAATGAAATATGGCCCTTTGTAGCAACGTGGATGGAACTGGAGAGTGTTATGTTAAGTGAAATAAGTCATACAGGGAAAGACAGATACCATATGTTTTCACTCTTATGTGGATCCTGAGAAACTTAACAGAAGTCTATGGGGGAGGGGAGGAAAAAAAAAGAGGTTAGAGAGGGAGAGAGCCAAAGCATAAGAGACTCTTAAAAACTGAGAACAAACTGAGGGTTGATGGGGGGGGTGGGAGGGTGGGGAGGGTAGGTGATAGGTATTGAGGAGGGCACCTTTTGGGATGAGCACTGGGTGTTGTATGGAAACCAATTTGACAATAAATTTCATATTAAAAAAATAAATGAGCAAAGCGGAAAAAGAGAGAGGCAAACCAAGAAACAGACTATAAACTATAGAGAACAAACTGATGCTTGTCAGAGGGGAGGAGGGTCAGGGGATGGGTTAAGGGGAGGAGAGTCAGGGGATGGATGAAATTGGAGATGGGGATTAAGGAGTACACATGTTGTGATGAGTACTGGGTGATGTATGGAATCATTGAATCAGTATACTATACAACTGAAACTAATATAGCACTATATGTTAACTCTAGTGGAATTAAAACGTAAAAATTAAAAAAAAATGAAATAAAATCACTTATATCTTTAAAAAATAAATAAAAGTTACAGTAGCCAGGATTTGGAAGAAGCCAAGTGTCCATCAATAGATGAATGGATAAGGAGATGTTATATACATCCATAATATATATGCTATACAAAAAGAATGAGATCATGACATTTGCAACAAAATGCATAGACCTAGAAGTGAAATATGTTAGGCTGAGAAAGACAAATACCATGTGATTTCACTCACATGGGGAATTTTTAAAAACAAATAACAAACAAAAAGCAAAATCAGATCTACAAATATGGAAAGCAAACTGATGGTTGCCAGAGGGGAGGGGAATGGAGGCATGAACAAAATGAATGAAAGGTAGTGGAAGATCCTGAAGGCTTCCAGTTATGGAATGAATAACTCATAGGAATGAAAAGCACAGCATAGGGAATATAGTCAATGATATTGTAGTAGTGTTATATGGTGACAGATGGTAGTCACACTTGTAAGCATAGCATTACATATAGAGAAGTTGAATCACTACGTTGCACACCTGAAATTAATGTAACATCGTGTGTCAACTATATTGAAAAACAAACAAACAAATAATAAAAATTCCTAGTCTTTTATGTAAAGACCAAATCAAAGTTTCATGGAGAAGTTAAAAAGCAATTAAGATATTTTTTAATCGAGGTGTGCCTGGGTGGCTCAGTTCATTCAGTGTCCAACTTAGGCTCAGGTCATGATCCCATGGTTCATAGGTTTGAGCCCCACGTCGGGCTCTGTGCTGAAAGCTTACAGCCTGGAGCTGCTTTGGTTTCTGTGTCTCCTTCTCCCTCTGCCCCTCCCCCACTCGTGCTCTGTTTCTTTCTCTCTCTCTCTCTCTCTGAAAAGTAAACATGAAAATGATATTTGTAATTGAAAAACTCTACGTAGTGCAAAATTCAAGCAGCTCTAGATGTTCATTTGTAGGCTGCACTCTAATAATAACAACCATTATTGATCACTTATTATTAGAAGAATGTTATCTCACTAATACTTATTAGAATGTATTTTGTATCTGATAAAACTGAACTTCAGGTAGTTCAAGATGCTTGCCCATGGTCAGCAGGGATCTAAAACCCCAAAACCAAAACTGACTGATACTAGTCAGTGACCTTGACTACTTATGTTATATTCCTCTCAAATCCTTGCTAGAGATTTTCTACATGTGAGGGAAAGCCATCATGTGGGAAAATTGGTCCTAAAAGAAATAATGAGATAAAGAATGATCTTTAAAGAAAAATGTATTCTGATTGTATCAAAAGAGATTATAACTTTAAATTATAAGCAGTTAAAAAATTATTGATTAAATAAAGACCAGTTGTTTGTTACTTTATTTTCTTTTTTTAATATGAAATTTATTGTCAAATTTGTTTCCATACAACACACAGTGCTCATCCCAACAGGTGCCCTCCTCAATACCCATCACTCACCCTCCCCTCCCTCCCACCCCTCATCAACCCTCAGTTTATTCTCAGTTTTTAAGAGTCTCTTATGGTTTGGCTCCCTCCCTCTCTAACTTTTTTTTTCCTTCCCCTCCCCCATGGTCTTCTGTTAAGTTTCTCACAACGGAACGGGAAAAGTTGTTTGTTATTTTAAAAGGACACTTACTAAAGGTAATTACTTACTGATTTTATGTTTATTTTTCCAGTGCAGGGTACTATTTGTACTTTTTGATTTGTATTGAGAATTGTTAATACTTTTCCAGAAAATGAACTCACCCTCCCCTTAACTGTCATTTTAAAAGAGTTCTTGCATTCTTTTTTTAAATGTTTATTTAATTTTGAGAGAGAGAGACACACACAGTATGAGTTGGGGAGGGGCAGAATCCGAAACAGGATCCAGGCTCTGAGCTGTCAGCACAGAGCCCAATGCGGGGCTCACTAACTGTAAGATCACTACCTGAGCCAAAGCCACCCAGGTGCCCCAAGAGTCTTGCATTCTTGAGTGTGTGCTTTTTAATTTATCATTTGGTCCCAATTCTTCCCATTATGGAAGGCTGTTGAAAATGTGATTTTATAGGGATTGCATTAAATCTGTAAATTTCTTTGGGTAGTATGGACATTTAAAAAATATATGTTCTTCCAATCTATGATAATAATACACCTTTCCATTTCTTTGGGTCATCTTCAATTTCTTTTATCAATGTTTTACAGTTTTCGGAGTACAGATCTTTCACCTCCTTGATTAAGTTTATTCCCAGGTATTTTATTCTTTTTGATGCAATGATAAATGGGATTGTTTTCTTAATTTCTTTTTCTGCTACTTCATTATTAGTGTATAGAAATTCAACAGATTTCTGTATATTAATTTTTTATCCTGCAACTTTACTGAATTTATTTATCAGTTCTAGCCATTTTTTTGGAGTTCTTGGGGTTTTCTATATATAGTATCATGTCATTTGCAAATAGTGGAAGTTTTACTACTTTCTTACCAATTTGAATTCTCTTATTTTTTTCTTGTTTGATTGCTGTGGCTAGGACTTCCAGTACTATGTTGAATAAAAGTGGTAAGTATGTATGTACATCCTTGTCCTTGTTCTTGTCTTAAAGGAAAAGCTCTCAGATTTTCACCAAAAAGTATGATGTTGGCTGTGGGTTTTTCATATATGGCCTTTATAATGTTGAGGTATGCTCCCCCAGATCTATTATGTTGAAAGTTATCATGAATGAATGTTATACTTTGTCAAATGCTTTTTCTGCATCTAGTTAGATGATCATATGGTTTTTTTATCCTTTCTCTTGTTGATGTGATGTATCATGTTGATAGATATGACAATATTGAATCACACTTTCATCCTTGGAATAAATCCCACTTGATCATGGTGAATGATTTTTTAAATGTATTGTTGGATTAGATATACTCATATTTTTTGAGGATTTTTACACCTATGTTCATCGGAGATATTGGCCTACAGTTTTATTTTTTGTAGTGACTTTATCTGGTTTTGGTATCAGGGTAATGCTGGTGGGAATGTCAATTGATGCAGCCTGTGGAAAATAGTATGGAGATTCCTCAAAAAATTAAAAGTAGAATTACCAAATAATCCAGTAATTCCACTACTGGATATTTACCCAAAGAAAACAAAATCACTAATTTGAAAAGATATGTGTTTATTGCAGCATTAGTACAGTTTCCAAGGTATAGAAGCAATCCAAACATACATCCATAGATGAATGGATTAAAAAGGTGTACACACACACACACACACACACACACGTGCATGCTCACAATGGAATATTACTCAGCCATAAAAAATGGAAATCTTGCCATTTGCAATAACATGTATGGAGCTAGAGTGTATAATGCTAAGTGAAATAAGTAAGTCAGAGAAAGACAAATACCATCTGATTTCACTCATATGTGGAATTAAAGAAACAAAACAAATTAACAAGCAAGGAAATTGAGAAACAAACAGACTCTTAAATACAGAGAACAAATTGGTGGTTGCTCGATGGGAGGTTGGGGGGATGGGTGAAATAGATAAAGGTGATTAAGAGTACATTTATATTGATGAGTACTGAGAAAGGGATAGAATTGTTGGATCACTGTATTGTACACCTGAAACTTATGTAACACTATGTTAATTGCACCTCAATTAAAAAAAAAGAAAAGAAAATGTGATTTGATTCACAAATGTGCTTTGTGGTAAGGAAGATTTTATTTAAAGTAAATATACTTAAATCAAAAATAAGGAAGACTTGATTTTATAGAACCATGAAATATTGGCATTGGAAGGGAAACTAGAGGTCGCTGAAAACAACTCTGTATCTGACTCATGAATCAAATTATTAACTACAACATCTCTGACATTTTTCTTGGAAAAGTATTTTCTTACTGTTTGCTGTAGCCTTAATGCAGGTTCTTAAACTCAGCATAGATTCAGGTTTAATTTTAGAAGTTACATTCTAACACACTTTAGATCAGTGTATCATTTTTTTGTTGTTGTTGTTTATTTATTTATTTATTTATTTTAAATTTTTTTATTTTTTTATATTTTTTTATTTATATATGAAATTTATTGTCAAATTGGTTTCCATACAACACCCAGTGCTCATCCCAAAAGATGCCCTCCTCAATACCCATCACCCACCCACTCC